>NC_067474.1:171389333-171651833 GCF_947179515.1 Apodemus sylvaticus
CCACTTTTCTCCAGGTAACAACCAGGCCTGCAAGCCCTGGACCAAGTGAGTATTGTGACTGGCTAGGGCACTGAGGACTTGGGGTATGGAGGGAATGGAATCAGAAGGGTTTGGGCATTTAAAATGTGGTGTCTAGATGACTGTGATGGACTGGATAAGGGAGCAAAAATCCATGTGCTAGGGGATCAATCTTCTGACATCTGACATCACCAACACCAACACAGGCCCTATGTACAAGGGATCCCTGCAGATGGAGTAGGGACATGTGAGATCCTAGTCCAGGCCCAGGAATATGTTTGTTCTCATGTTGTGGTTCTTCTCCAGAGGGCTAGAGAAGTATAGGGTGAGGGTTTGAAAGTGCAGAACCCCAGCTAGGATCAAGCCAGGGATGAAAACAGGGTGAAGACAGAAGCAGGGATAGGTATGTGCCTTGTGGGTGGAAGTCTTGGCAGAATTGAAGATAGCCCAGTGCAACTTCCACCATTGTCTCTAGCTAATGGACACCCTCATCCCACAGTTGTACCTTATCTGGAAAGCAGACCCGCCACCCAGCCAGTGATATCTCAGACACAGTCTGTGAGGACAGAAGCCCCCTGGCCACACTGCTCTGGAAGACCCAGCGCCCTACATTCAGGCCAACCACTGTCCAGTCCACCACAGTCTGGCCTAGGACTTCTCAGTTGCTCTCTATACCCACCTTGGTGGCTCCTGAGGGTAAGGGACACTGGCCCAATGGAGGATAGGGGAGAGAATTCAAGGGTGAGTGAGTTCACTCAGTTGGCCTTTCCTCATAGGTCCTGCATTTGCTGTTATCCTGGGTCTAGGCCTGGGCCTCCTGGCTCCCTTGACTGTTCTACTGGCCTTGTACCTGCTCCGAAAGGGTCGGAGATTGCCTAACACTCCCAAACTTTGTTGTGAGTACCACTTTGGGCTCAATAAAGCTTACTTCCTTGACAGGTGAGACCTACCTCCTGACTGCTTTTTCCTTCTTTCCTTCTTATAGGGGGAAACAGCTTCAGGACCCCTATCCAGGAGGAACAGACTGACACCCACTTTACTCTAGCCAAGATCTGAGTAATACCGCAGGAGTGGATTTTATGGGGCATGGACAACCCATATCCTGATGCCTACCAGTACCCTCCACGCCGTTCTAGGTGCTGGGCTGGCTCTGGGCTCTCCTATGTATGCTATGCATACTACCTGCCTGGTGGTACTCCTAATAAACATGCTAGCAACTGTGAGTCTGTGACTGGCACTAAGGCTCAGGTGGCATCCCCTTCTGGTGGTGGTGGTGGGGTTTAGGTCAACGTGAAGGTCCACTCAGAGACCTACACTTAGTCACATGTACACAAGTTTGAGTATGGAATTCAGAGTCCTGAAATGCCAAGGGGAAAGTACCTGGGGAGCCAGCTGGCAGCTTGATGAGCAGTCGAGAGCCTTACTCTAAGGCAGTGGTTCTCAACCTTCCTATCGCTGTGACTGTTTAATTGTTTAATACAATTTCACATGTTGTGGTGACCCCAAACTATAAAATTGTTTTCTTTGCCTCTTAATAGATTTGCTACTGTTATGAATCATCATGCAAATATTATTGAGATAGAGGTTTGCCAAAAGGGTTGCAACACACAAGTTAAGAATCATTGCTTTAGCCGGGAGGTGGTGGCTCACGCCTGTAATCCCCGCACTCTGGGAGGCAGAGGCAGGCGAATTTCTGAGTTTGAGGCCTGCCTGGTCTACAGAGTGAGTTCCAGGACAGCCAGGGCTACACAGAGAAACCCTGTCTCGAAAAAAACCAAATCCAAAAAACAAAACAAAAAACAAAAAAAGAATCACTGCTCTAAGTGGACCTAAGAGTCAAATGGAGGGGCTGGAGAGATGGCTTAGTGGCTAAGAGCACTGACTGCTCTTCCAAAGGTCCTGAGTTCAAATCCCAGCAACCACATGGTGGCTCACAACCATCAATAATGAAATCTGATATCCTCTTCTGGTATGTCTGAAGACAGTGTACTTACATATAATAAATAAGTCTTTAAAAAAAAAAAGAGTCAAATGGAAAGGTCCCTGGCAAGCAGAGCCTAAGTACAGTGGTCATCAGAGGCTCATGAAATGTGGTGCTTCTTTTCACCCTGTGGCTCAGACAGCTAACCCAGAGTTATCCTTTCTCTCCAGCTACACAGGTGCTGAGAAGTGTTTGACGGTCCTTTGGAGTTTTGGTTTCTTTAAAACACACACACACACACACACACACACAGAGAGAGAGAGAGAGAGAGAGAGAGAGAGAGAAAGAGGCTCAGCAGTTAAGATGGTTGCTCTTCCAGAGGTCCTGAGTTCATAGCAACCACTTGGTGGCACCTAACTATCTGTAATAGGATCTGATGTCCTCTTCTGGTGTGTCTGAAGACAGCTACAATGACGTACATACAGTTAAATCTTAAAAAACAATAACAAAAACCCTTAAAACAAAAAACACATAGAAAGGTGTTTTTATTTTAAGCCCAGGTGTAGGATTATGAGGCTGCTTCACACTGTCAAAAGCAGCTATGATGTGCTTTGTGCTCTAGCAGAGGCGTGGTTTTGACAGCTGTAGATAGTTTTTGTGATTGTGTGATGTTAGAAATTTTGGGAACTCCTCAGAAGGTATAAATACTAGCGCCCAGGGAGGAAGGGTTGGTGGTCCTTGGGGGTGGGCGTGGGGTTAGATTCAGAGATCTCTTATCTCTCTTCCCCCTCTCTCCTATTTAGTGATAGAGGATGAAATTTGGGGGATAAGGGTGGGAAGAGAAGAACCCACAAAGTAGAAAAGAAGGGACAAGTGGCAGCTAAACATGGGGCTTGAAAATTAAGGGTTAAAACAGGAAATTTGATTTTAAATGCTATCAAGAAAATGGCAGGAGATAAAGGAATGGATTTTAAAGACCTCAGCAAAAAGTTTATTGCAGCTGCTACCACTGGGATATTCCTGCTTTGCTCCCAGAGGTGATTTTCAATTTTTTCTTTTTCTTTGTATATTCTGTTTCAAAACAAGGTTAGAAGAATGACTAAGCAGTTGGAAATGTTTCGGGTGACAATGGAGGGGCCTGAGAAACAAAAAAGTGGCTGAAATGAGGAAAACAGAAGGGGTTGCTCTGCTCTGATTTCTGAAAGGGTTGCAGAGTTGGCAGTGCAACTGGAGAGGTTGTGGGCAGAGATGGAAGCACTTGGGAAGCAAGGAACACCAGAAAAGAGAAAACTCAAAGGCTCAGTTCTGGTGACTGAGCAAGAGAGCAGGAGTTTCCCACAGGAGAAAGGAGGGAAAGAAACTGTGCTAGAGGGAATTGGGTCAGAGAAATGCCTGAGAAAGGGGGGGAGGGCAGTCTGATGAAACAGTCCATTTAAAGAGAAAGGGTTAATCTTGAGCCAACCCAGCTGTCGGTGTGGGAGAAGTGATCACCATCAGCTTTCCCAGTAGTCATACAACATATGCCTGCTAATGGTGTGGAGCAAGGTTATGACAAGATAGGATGGTATCCTAGAGAAGTGATAGATCTAAGCAGCTTAAAAGGGCTTTCCATGTGAGATACAGTCGCCTTAATGTGAAACAAATTCTAAATAATTGGACTACTAAAGACAGAAATATTCCCCAAGACAGGATGGGATTGGCAACAGCTGTACTAGAGGCTGGTCTGCAGTTGCAATGGTTAACATGGTGGAGGGAAAGAGCTGAGAATTTTGAACAGTGAAATAGAGTGAGGGAAGTGAATATAGTCAAAGACCAGTTGCTGATGAAGGGTGGTACTCTGATGAATTATAGAACAACTTCACTTAGTGGCTTTAAGTGAGTGAGCCAAAGTTGAGTCTGGGGGAAGGGGTCCACCTCATTTACAAAGATTATACAAGGCTCTAAGAGAAGCCTTCACAGATTGTTTACAACGATTAGTTTCAGCTGTGAACAAAACTGTAGAAGTCCCAAACACAAGTGTTGATAGAAACCTTGGTGTTTGAAAATGTGAATACTGAATGTAAAATAGTAGATTGTAAGAGACGAGAGCAGCATCTATGTACCAGTGGATAGGGGATATTACGGATACTGGCTATTCTGGTTATTCTGGTGTTTCAATTGCAGTAAATATGGTTATTTGCAAAGAGACTGTGACCAAGTTGCTAAAGGTCTCAGATCTCAAAATGCCTGGTTCTTTAATTGTGGGAAATATGATCATTTGCAACAAAATTGTGAACAAGGCATCTCTAAAGGCAATGGTTTTTCTAAATATAAACCAGAAAGAAGGCCTAGGCATCCAGGGACTACAGGCCATGTGGTATGGACCAGTGAGTGTAGGTTCAAAAGAGATATTCAAGGTAATTTATTACCACCAGGAAACAGCCTTTGGGGACTAGCTAATTCAAAGTAATTTATTACCATCAGGAAACAGCCTTTGGAGTCTCGCCAGAGGCCCTACCATAAAAATTACTTGGACTTTTCAGCCAAGGAGTGACATGCAGACTAAAAATCTAGGTATTTCATATTTAATGCACTGCAGGCAGCAGCAAGGATCTAGTCTCGGCCACAGGTAAACATCTTACTCTAATCCCCAAAATTCAGTGTTATAAAATAACTACTGAAGTTTATGGTCCTTTGCCCTCAGGGATAGTAGGGATGATTGTGGGAAGGAGTGGGCTGACTTTCCAAGGATTCTTTGAGCATCTAGGAATTATAATTTATACATGAAATTTCAAAGGAAAAAAATAAAATTGTGGCCTATGTTAAAGGGAAATGCATGGGCTGGAGAGATGGCTCAGCAGTTAAGAGCACTGACTGCTTTTCCAGAGGTCCTGAGTTCAATTCCCAGCAACCAAATGGTGGCTCCCAGCCATCTGTAATGAGAAATGATGCCCTCTCCTGGTGTGTCTGAACACAGCTACAGTGTACTTATATATAATAAATACATCTTTAAAAAAGGGGGGGAGAATGCAGTTTAATGAGGGTGATAGGATTGCTCAGCTGCTACTACATCACAGGCAAAGCTGCTAATGTAGAAGGAACAGGAGAGGTCTCTTGAAAATGTTGGCCACAGACTCAAAAAGCACTTATTTCATTGAAAATATCTCTATTTATAACTTCCTGCTACACACAGCACAGTTAATGGCTTAAAACAGAACTGGGGAAATGTACAACAGTTTTGAGAATTCCAGAATTCTTTTAAAAACACAGAAATATAAGAATGTGTTTTTGTTTTAATTCCAGGTGTAGGGATATGGGGCTGCTTTGAACTGTCAGCAGCAGGTGCTCTAGCAAAGGCATGGTTTTGCCAGCTACAGATAGTTTCTGCAAATGTGTGACATTTGGAATTCTGGGAACTTTTCAGAGGGTATATAAATGCTAGAGCCCTAAGAGATGGGGTTGGTGGTTGTTGATTGGTCAGGGAGTTAGTAGTTAGTAGTGTTAGTAATGATGCTCAAAGAAAAAGCAAGAGAAAGAAATTAGATTCAGAGATCGCTATCTCTCCTCATACTTCTTTCTCTCATAATAATGAGTGAAAGTGGGGGGATAAAGGGTGGGAAAAAGAATAACCCACAATATAGCAAAGATCAGCTACAGTCCTGACTAGGTACTACCTTAGGAATCTCTGGAAATTGAATCTCTGGACATGGCTCCATGTAGCAGCCAATTAGCTAACTGTGTTGGTAAACTGTAGGCCACTACTTGAGCCAAATCCCATCTGTCCTGAGATCATTTATTCTCTAGAACCAAATGTTCTTTGACACAAACACAGATACTTTATGTAAAATAGACCTGAGGACCCATATCTCATTGCTCCCTCTACTGAAAAGGGGTTCTAGGAACAGCATCTGGGAATTGCAGTGTTGCCCAAGAAGTATAGGTACTCAGAAACTCAATGAATTAAAGGCAAAAGGTGCCAAGCTACTTGTGGAAACAGCCAAGTGGTTATGTGAAGTGGAAACTTAAGGGTTCTTTGGAATGTTGACTATATAGGGTTTTGCTGGGGCAAACATGAAGGAATGTTTAGCTGAAGTGAACATAGGTAAAAGGCTAAGGCAGACTCATGAAGGAATGCTTAGCTGAAGCAGATATAGGAGAAAGGATATTCTCTTAAAGCCAGCACATGAAAGGGCATGTGATGAAGTATTCTTTGCTAATGATAGGCATGTATTGGACCATCTCATATTGCATCATTAAGCTCCATTTGTCGGGACTCCATAGAGAGAAATGCACCAAAAAACTTCTAATGGTGTGCTGCAGTTTTTTGCCTCTCAGGCTGATTGGCAGAATGATGTCAGCTGAGACAGACACACTTGCTGAGGCAAGACCTGTGGAGGACACGTGATCTTTGGAGGGCATATAAATAGATTTTGATGGGCAGTGACTGAGACTGAGCTTGGTTTGCTGGTACAGCTGGCTGTGCAATGCTTGTTAATCTCTCATCTTTACCTATCTTTGCTTCACTGAGAGACACAGCTGAGAACTTCTCCCATGTCCCTCCAGGTCTCTCCTGCTGACTCGTGCCAAGCTTGAGGGCTGGCTGTCCCTGCTCAGTTGTGCCAATGCTGCTGATTCTTGTTTGATATGGCAACTCTACCCCACTGAACTGCTGGTGTATCTGTGAAGTGTTTGTGAGTGGATGGAGCTGCTGCTGCTGACCTATGAACTGAACTGCCGGTTCCCAGACAACACAGACAGCAGTTGCTGCAAAGAACCTTTCTAAACAGGTTCACTTCCCCCATATCCTTTCTTTCTTTTTTTTTTTCAAAGATTTATTTATTTATTATATGTGAGCACACTGTAGCTGTCTTCAGACATACCAGAAGAGGGCATCAGATCTCATTGCGGGTGGTTGTGGGCCACCATGTGGTTGCTGGGATTTGAACTCAGGACCTTTGGAAGAGCAGTCAGTGCTCTTAACCACTGAGCCATCTCTCCACCACCCCCCATATCCTTTCTTTTCCACTACCTCTGGTGGATGGTGTACTAAAAGTGAGGTTAAAGCATTAGAGAACCCTCATTAAAAATAGGATTTGAAAAAAATTAAAGTTCTAGTTTGTAGCAGTAAATTGTTAAATCAGCTCTGTGCTCCTGGCAGGTATACTCCTCCTATATGCCCAGATGAATGAAACACACTCACTCACTCACACACACACACAAAACCTTTGTATTTTAATATGCCTTAACTACCTCAATAGCTGGGCTACTCCTGAACCTCCATACGACTAACACACTCGCCTCTGATAATTCCTGAGCTAATACTTACTAAATCCATATTTTATCTTTGCTGCCCTTGGCCCTTCTGGGTAGCCCTCCTGGAGTCACGGCCCCCTTTGCACCTACATTTTGGCCATCTCTCCCTCTTGCACCTTTCTGTTGTGGTCTGTCTCCTATACCCTTGTTATGGCCTCTTCCTCTTTCCTCTGCATTTCTTGCCCCAAAATCCTAAAAGTCCCACCTCTGTCTCCCTGCCCAGCCATTGGCCACTGACAACTTTATTTCCCAACCAGAGCCAAATAGGGGCAGGGACCCTCAGCGCAGATGTGCAGGGTCCTGTGGGATTTGGGGAGCCAAATTAACACAAACAGCATTAGAACCAATGCATAAAAGTTGTGCTTAATCAAATGAAACCAGAAGCCAAGAGGGCAAAGATTGGTGTCCTGTGGTACATGTTAAGAGTCAACTAGATGTAGCCCTGGAGAGATAGATAGCTTAGCAATTAAGAGCACTTGTTCTTCCAGAGGACTCTGGTTCAATTCCCAGCACCCACATGGCAGCTCACCACTGTCTGTAACTCCAGCTGCAAAGGAGCCAACAGCCTCAGACATACACACAGACAACACCAATGCACATAAAGTTAATAATAAATAATTGTTTTTTTCAAAAGAGAGCCACTATATGGCCAAATGTGGTACCACATACATTTAATCCCAACACTGGGAAGACAGAGGCAGTTGGATCTCTGTGAGTTGGAGACCAGCCCGATCCACATAGTGAGTTCCAGATTGGCCAGGGCTACATAGTGAGACCTTGTCTCAAAACAAACAAATGAACACCAAAACAAAAACCAAAAAAAGTCACTAGACATCCTGAGCGGGGGCGTGGGGGTGTGGGGGATTCTGTGCTGTGTCAGCTGTACTTTGAGGAGGCAGAGGAAGCAAAAGGAGATGTAAAGACGGCTGTTTCCTGCCTCTTGCCACCCTGAGGCCACTGGCCTGTCGTTACAGGAGCATTTGGTCACCCTCCCCATCTTTTTTTTACTTAGTCTGCTTGTGACCAGATATGATGAACTTAAGTCACCACTTCTGCATGCTGGGGGTATCCTATTACTTGTAGCCCAAATCACTGTGACCCATATGGGACAGCTGGACAAAACTGTATATGACCCTGGTTCTCCTCCCACCTCTTTCTTCATATTCTCTGACAACCTTCAGCAGCCCCTGACCAAAGGAAACACCCATGGAGCTACTAAATGTCCTTCATTGGGTGCCTGTGTACAACCACACTTTAAGCCTGGGGGTGGAGTAATAGACCAATCAGCAACCTCTAGCCCCAGTCCATGTCTACAGAGGCCACCAGGAGGCTAGGGAGGCTTGGGAGAAGAATGCTGTAGAGTTTGGGAGGTTAGGGATTGTAGGAAAGAGGTTTCATTCTCACACTAGGCAGGTCATATCTATGCCTCCTCCTTACTGATCCAGGCCTCCAGTTTTCCAGCTGCCTCATTTTTGGGCTGCTGAGCCTCTTCCCAAATTGAACACCCATGTCTATGCCTGCATAGACAATGGGTTTACTTTCTTTTCATTCTGGTGCTGTCCCAAAGTACTCTCTATGCCCCCACCTTAATCTCAAAAACTCCCTTTACTGAGGCCCCATGTCAGTCTGGGAATTCCCCACAGGGTCAAACTGCCAGGACCCTCTGCTGCTTGGAACATGTTCACTGAGTCCTGTGAAACAAACCACAAGGAAACACAAGGAACTGCTCATAAAATAAAGTAGTTAACAGTGAGCAGATAAAAATCACTCTGCCCACCACCCAGTTTTGGAAGCTGCTTGTTCTTGGTAGCAGTCCCTGGCAGTAGGTACCTAGAAGTGGGTGGGACAGGAAGTCTGACATAGGTGCTGACATTTACTGATGTCATCAGCTTGAAAATATCTCCCCAGGTATAGGACCTATATCTTTTGACCTTTGTGGTCCTTGTGTGGTTAGCACAGGAGTACTGTATCTCCTGGAAGGAATCTCTATGGAGCTAATTAACAGCCTGCACTTCAGAATCTGAGCTACCTTGCAAGTTTATATCAAGAGGACTTTGCCCATGACTAAGCTAGAATACAACATCAATGCCAAAATTCCAATGGGACGCCTCCAAAGTACACTGCATGTCTTGCCTAAACAGGAATCCCCAGTGTGGGGATATCATGGTTGGGAGGAGATAACATATGTATACAATGCACTCTCTAGGGCCGGGGTGATACTATGAAGGCATGGTCCTGGCTGACCGTTTAGGTGTTTGTTTGTTTAAGATAGGGTCCTTCTCCATAACTCTGCCTATCCTGGAACTCACTATATAGACTAGGCTGGTCTCAAACTTAGAAATACACCTGCCAGCCGGGTGATGGTGGTGGTGGAGCACACCTGTAATCCCAGCACTCTGGGAGGCAGAGGCAGGCAGATTTTTGAGTTAGAGGCCAGCCTGGTCTACATAGTGAGTTCCAGGACAGCCAGGGCTATACAGAGAAACCCTGTCTCAAAAAAAGAAAAAGAAAGAAAGAAAGAAAGAAAGAAAGAAAGAAAGAAAGAAAGAAAGAAAGAAAGAAAGAAAGAAAGAAAGAAAGAAAAGAAAGGAAAGAAAGGAAAGAAAGGAAAGAAAGGAAAGAAAGGAAAGAAAGGAAAGAAAGGAAAGAAAGGAAAGAAAGGAAAGAAAGGAAAGGAAAGAAAGAAAGGAAAGGAAAGAAAGAAAAGAAAGAAAGGCACACCTGTCTCAACCTCCTAAGATTAAATCCAACATCCTTCTGCTGTAATTAAAATGTGTATCACTGTGTTCAGCACCAAATATGGAGTGCTTCATGGATTTTTGTGTCATTCTTGCACAGGGGCCATGCTAATCTTTGTAATGTCCCAATTTTTGTATATGTACTACCAAAATGGGCATCCCTTGGATTTTTTTTTAATGATTAGGAATATAGCCAACACTACCGTCTGTACCTCTATGAAGAGTCAAAGCATGTGGCTTTCCTTCTGTCCTTGTACCCAGACCTACCTCCTTGGCCAGGATCTGCACAAGTTTCTCAAAGAAGAGGTTTGGGGTTGGGGGAGCGCTGGAGAGATGGCTTAGTGGTTAAGAACACTGACTGCTCTTCCAGAGGATCAAGGCTCAATTCCCAGCACCCACATGACAGCTCACAACTATCTCTAACTTCAAGATCTGACATCCTTGCACAGACATACATGCAGGCAAAAGACCAATGCACATGTGTTTTTTTTTTTTTTTAAAAAAATCCTTTAAAAATAATAAAAGAAGAGGTTCTGCTGAGGTGAGCCTAGAGTAGAGCACCCAGAACCCCCTCCCTACCCTGCAGAGACCAGAGCTGCCCTCCAGGAGGCTTATATACCTGATACCAGAGAACAAAAGGAGCTGCACAGTTAGCTGGCAACCTCAACTTTCCTACTTCCTCAGTCACCTCCAACTGAAGCTTACAAGGGTGTCAGACCAGGTCTCCTGGGTCTATCACAATCACAATGGTCTCTACACCTCCCACCTGTGGATATAACCATAGTAAAGTGGAAACTCTTTAGAAAGTCGGTTGAGTGCTGTTTTGCTGAGGCAAACACATTGAAGGAACATTTTATTAAAGTGGACACTGGTATGAAACGCTAAGGCAGACTGGTGAAGGAATGTTTCACAGAAGCAGAAACAGGAGAGAGGATGTTCTGCTAAAGTAAGCATGTGAAGGGACACGTGATGAAGGATTCTTTTCTAATGACACACATGTATTGGTCCGCCTTACATTGTGTAGTTGAGATGCATTTGTCCCAGACGCTTCGGACTGGGGCTGATTGGATGTCTGTGCTGAGGCAAGACAGGTGCTGAAGCAAAGCACATGGAGGACACATGATATTTGGAGGGAGTGAAAATAGGACTCCATGAAGTGATGGAGAGAGAGCTTGGCTTGCTGGTACAGCTAGCTGTGTAACAATTATGGGTCTCAAGTTTTCACTGATCTTTGTTTTCCGGAGAGGACATATCCAAGAACTTCTCCTGGTGTTCCCTTGGTCCCTCCCGCTGACTCAAGCCAAGGCTGAGGCTCAGCTGTCTCACTGCTGTTGCTAACCTGACTCTACTGAACTGAGCTGCTGGTGTATCCATGAAGTGTTTGAGAGTGGATCTAGCTGCCACTGCCTGATAACCTGTGAACTGAACTGCTGATTTCCAAACAACACAGATGGGAGTTGCTCCAAAGAACCTTTCTAAATAGGTCCACTTCCCTATATCCTTTCTTTTCCACTACCTCTGGTGGGTGGTGGGCTTCAAGGGAAGTTAAAGCATTTAAGAACCATCATTAAAAGTAAGGTTTGAAAAAATTAAAGTTGGCCGGGCAGTGGTGGCACACGCCTTTAATCCCAACACTTGGGAGGCAGAGGCAGTTAGGTTTCTGAGTTTGAGGCCAGCCTTGTCTACAAAGTGAGTTCCAGGACAGCCAGGGCTACATAGAGAAACCCTGTCTCAAAATAAATAAATAAAATAAATAAATAAAGTTCTACCACAGTTATTTCCTGAGATGTCCAAATTCACCTCCAGTCCTCCCAAAAGTCCTCACTATGTTTCCCTGTGCTTAGCTTCAGCTGGAAGACATGGGAAGTAAGGCTGAGTACAACAGAGAGGCTTCCTAATAGAGGCAGGGTTCCAGAACCTGTCATTGGCCGCATGAAGAAACTGTTAGGAGACCTCCAAAACAGCAGAGGTTCTCGTTCAGACCCACCCCAGATTAGGCAAAAAACACATACAAACACCTGTTTTTACAGAGATCCTTTATTAGGCAGGGAAAAAAAAGTTAGAGTGGTTGCTTTCTGACTTAGGCACAAAACACCAGCAAAATGACCTTACACGTGCAATATTTTAAGAGAGAAAGGGGAGGTCCGTGTTAGAATGGATTAGGATGCAGTGGTATATTTTAATTGGGCTTGGGCATGTTAATTAGTTGAACCAAAGGGGGCTTTTGATTGCTGGACTTCAATATTTTGATAGCTGAACCTTGGTAGTCAGCCTCAGGAGGAGGAAATGGCTAAATAAGGGAAAAACGCCTTGGTGGCTGTGTAACCCTGAGTTTAGGGATGTGATCTGTTTTTAGCCAGGCAAAGGCAGAGAATGGAAGAGAAGGGCAAGGCCTGCCAGAGCCATGCTGGCCATGTTCAAGAAAATGAGGCTCACTTGTATCAGAAACTCCTTTCTTGTTGTCTAAAATTGTGTGAGGAGGTGAACAAAACTGCTTCAGAGAGCCAAGAGAGCCGAGCTGGAACTGCCAGGGCTGCATCTGGACAGGCCATACTGCCCATGGCTTCATGTGCTTACTAGGAATACCCAGTTTATGACGACCTTCTCAGGCATGATGTTTGCTCTAGACTCCTCTTACTAGCTCTCCTAGTTTCTTAGGCTTAGAGGAACTTCCTGGGGCAGAAGAGGAAAGGGGGGAGTTTTATTCAACAATAAGGGGTACCCACAGGTGGCCACAGTGGCATGTGTGATGGGCATCCTTTTCCCCTGTAGCCTAGCCAGGGTAAGTATGCTGGAGTAGGAAGAGGCTTGGAGGGGTTTAAGAGATGTCCAGAAAGGTGATAGCTTTGCTCTACACTTTACAGAAGGTCTTTACAAACACCACAGATATCTGCCGGAAACTGGAGGTGGAGCTGGCCTGGAGCCCAATCTGAGGGGTGGGGACAAAGGCAGAGGCAGAGGCAGAGACAAGGCATGTTGGAGCAGGAACTCCTGAAATCAGCCAACAGAAGACTCAGGAGAAGCACTATGGGGGCATGGGCCATGCTGTATGGAGTCTCACTGATTTGTGTGCTGGACCTAGGTCAGCAGAGCGTTGCTGAGGAGCCTAGCTGTGGCCCTGGCAGGGTCCAGAATGGAACTGGCACCAACACACGCTGCTGCAGCCTGTGTGCTCCAGGTAAGGTAAGGGGAAGAGTGGGAGTCAGGATACACAGCAGCACCCTTCCTAGAACTCAAACAAGGAGGCTGGGCACAGGGCACATGTGAGTTGGTAGGTAAACCTTCTGAGTTTAGAGCCTTGAGTCTGGAGCTCTGAGAAGGAGGTAGAAGGACAACCTCCTCTCAGAAATGTGGGAGCAGAGGCAACAGAGACTGAAAACTTCCTCCTCAAGAGGGATCTGGGGTCCAAGGTGAAAGAGGATCTGTTGGGTGGATCAAACCTTAGCAGAAGCTACTTAGAGAAGCATCACAGAAGCTACTCTTTGTCTGGATTAGAGCCTCAACTTGCTCCTCTGGTCTGTCCACTGACTGTGACTTACATTATAAGTATAGGGTGGTCTATGGACCAAAGAAAAATACCTCAGCACTTCATCTTGCCACACTTCTGGTATAGAAAGGGGCAGCTCTGAAGCCCCATGTCTCTGTGATAGAAATGTGGATATCAATGAAGGGAGCTGGTGAGGTGTTCTAGTGCCTTGAGGGGTGATATGGGGTGAGAATGGGGCAGCATGGGCCCAGGGCCCATAGGAAGCCCCAGGTGACTCCCACATCTAATGAAATTTACAAAACCACAACTTTAGAGCAATGGGAGGTATGCATACTAGCTGTCAGCAATCTGAAATGGAACACTGAGCTAGACAAAGCCTAGGGTCTTGTAATTGGGGTTGATTGAGAATGGAGGTATAGCACCCTAAACACTTGAAAGACCAGTAGAAGCTCTGGAGAGGGGACTCTGTCTAGTGGCTGAGGCTCTTATTCTTGTCCAGGCAAGGACTGTTCAAAAGAAAAGTGCATATGTGTCAAGCCTGAGTACCACTGTGAAGACCCTCAGTGCGAGACCTGCAAGCACTACCCCTGCCAACCAGGCCAGAGGGTGGAGTCTCAAGGTATGTTCCTGGGAGACTAAAAGTCACAGATAACCCCATGCTAATCATGAGTTGGACCTAGGGCCAAGCTGCTATAGATACCCAGTGAGCATGTGTAGGCATGAAAGAATGTTTGCAGATATAGCTCTCATGGGCATATCTTCTAGGTAGGCAAAGACCTACATATTAAATTCTAGAAGGGATAGGTGGGTCAAGTGGTCGCCGAGTACCTGGGACCGTCTTACCCTGGAATTCAGCATCATGAGGGTGCTGAAGTCTTCTTGAGGCTGTTTATGAGAGGCTATGGGGGACTCCAGGAGCTCGTCTGCTCTCAGACTATTATTCTGACTATGGCCAAGTCTTACCACCAATCCTGTTCATCTTCATAGGGATCAATGTATCATGCCAGTTCTGGAATAGGTATACATACATGGTACTGCTTATCCAGGCCCTAGACCTGTGGATATTAGACCTGGTGAACAGATAGTCCCTTGTCGACTCTTTCCTCATTAATTTCAGTGGCCCTAATAGTCTGTCTATCCACAGGGACTATTAAGTTTGGCTTCCGGTGTGTTGACTGTGCCATGGGTACCTTCTCCGCAGGTCGTGAGGGCCACTGCAGACTTTGGACCAAGTAAGTCCTAGATGAGTAGCCTAGGCCCATTCTGAGTGATCCTCTCCTATCCTTCCCTTGTAGGGACCACCAAAGAACCCCCATTCATCTCCCAAATGGCTCAGAGGACAGTAGCCCTCCTAGTGTGGCTGCTTTGGTAACCAATCCTGACAGTGTTTGTCTGTGTCCTAGCTGTTCTCAGTTTGGATTTCTCACCATGTTCCCTGGGAACAAGACCCACAATGCTGTGTGCATCCCGGAGCCACTGCCCACTGAGCAATATGGCCATTTGACTGTCATCTTCCTGGTCATGGCTGCATGCATTCTCTTCCTAACCACAGTCCAGCTCGGCCTGCACATATGGCAGCTGAGGAGGCAACACATGTGTCCCCGAGGTCAGTTGTGTCCCAGGGAAGGGGAAAATGTGTCTCAGGTCCCTGGCTTACCATAGTTTTACCATAGTTTTAGAGACCCAGCCACTCCTGGAGGTGCAGTTGCCACCAGCTGAGGATGCTTGCAGCTTCCAGTTCCCTGAGGAGGAACGTGGGGAGCAGACGGAGGAGAAGTGTCATCTGGGGGACCGGTGGCCATGAGGCCTGTTCTTCCTCTGTGCCCCAAGCCAGATGCTACAAGACTTGCCCAGATACACCCTTGGCGAGAGCAGGGGCCGTGCTCTGCATCATTCCCTGGGCTTGGCCCTGCTCCCCTCGACAATGGCGAAAGTGGGTGTATGATAGTGGTGAGTTACAATTGGGCCCTATGGCTGCCTTTCTCATTTGACAGCTCTGTTGGAGTAGGGTCTTTGGGCCCTCCAAGAGCACCAAGTTTAGCATGAGATCTTGTATAAGCGGTTTTCAATAAACTCTTGTCTAGTAAACTGAGTGGCTGTGTCCTAAGGACAGAGGAAAGCAAAGCGCTGCATTAGGGACATCCTTTGTCATCCTATGCCCATGGTCATTTCCAGAGTATGAAACTAAGAGGGCAGCCTAGTGAAATATCTTGGCAGACAAAGGCTCCTACCTCTAAGCCTGATGAGCTGAGTTTGATCTCTGGGAACCACTGTAGGGAGATTCTGTTAATGTCAACAAGTTGTCCTCTGACTTCCCACATGCCCCCCCCCACATGCATGTGCATGAATGCACACACAAATACATGTAATAAAAACTTTAATACTTTTTAAAAGATTTATTTATGTATGTAAGCACTTTATAGTTCTCTTCAGACAGATCAGAAGAGAGCACCAGATCTCATTACAGATGGTTGTGAGCCACCATGTGGTTGCTGGGAATTGAACTCAGGACAGCAGTCAAGTGCTCTTAACCAGTGAGCCATCTCTGCAGCCCAAAAACTTTAATTTTAATGGGCATGGGCAGAAGCATCTGAGGCCTGTCCTCAGTACTCCCTCTTGTTGGTAGTGGTGGCAAAAGTCAAGGTTAATCTTGGCCACAAACCCTCAATAGCTAAGCTAAAACCCTCCATCAAGCTAAGGAGGCTTTTAGAAAGTGATACTCTATACTGAACACCTGTCTTCTTTGCTTTTTTAAAATTTATATGTGTGTTTATTTGGCCTTTGTAAGTTTCTGTGCATCATGTGTAACTTTTTGGAGCAGGAGTAATGAACAATTGTGAGCCACCATGTGGGTGTTGGGAACTGAATCCAAGTCTTCTAGGAAAGGAATAGGTGCTCTTACTGCTGAGCCAGGTCTCCTGTCTCTCTCTTGGCTTTTTGTTCAAATCATTCCCCTCACTTCTTTCTGTCTGGTCCATATTGGGCACCCATGTGTTAAGTGTGTAGTTTTGGGATACTGCCCTTTGGGATGCCTGTGGAAACAGGTTTGATGGAACTTTAGGACATTTGCCTTGGTCTAACTGCTTCAAATTTAGGCTGTTGCCAGTTTCCATACTGAGCAACATCTGGGATGAGGCAGTGCTCTGAAGTGAATGGTTTAGACGATGAGACATTCCCAGCAAAGCATCTTTCCCACTTCATGGTAGTTATTGGGGCTGCTCATAGAAAGATTCAGTAAGAGCCGACATAGTAGTGCATGCCTTTAATCCCAGCACTTGGGAGGCAGAGGCACTTGGATCTTCAGAGTTTGAGGTCACACTGGCTACAGAGTGAGACCCTATCTCAAAGGAAAAAAATATAAATCTATAAGGTCATCTTGGCATGGATGTCCAGGGAGTGGCAGGCCAGAGGGAAGGAGTCTCAGCAGCACACTTGAGGCATCTGCACACTTGGACACTTACGCAGCCCATCCCCCACTTCAGTGCCTTCAGTCTTATAGCAGGTAAACGGGGATTGGGGTGGGGGTGGATCTGCAACCTCTGAGGCTAACAGCCCCATCCACACACAGGCTCCTGGGAGAAACTGGAGGAGGAGGTGGAGAAATTGCTGTGGAAGCAGAGGACATTGGGATCAGAACACAAAGAGCTCAGGGCCACATGAAGTCCCTTAGAGATGTACCAGCACACTCACTGCCTGGAGCTGCTGGAGCTGCCTCTTCGGTCCCCTACTGGGTGGGTGAGGAGTCACATACAAGCTACAAGGCTAGAGTCAGCCTGGAAAGGGAGGCAGGGTCTGGGAGCATCTCCCAACTTGCCCATCTCTCTAGGTTCTGAGCCATAGGCAGTTACATTGGAACTGCCACAGATGGAACATCCCCAAACAGATGATGTGTGTGCAAATACCCACGGGTTGCATCTGCTGGAAACTCCTCCTGTGGGTGGCTGATGAATGTGATAGAGAGATGGTAGGAGATTCTGCAGGGGGGGGGGGGGGAGGAGGGGTGTTGTCTTTGCTGTATCCTTGCCTTGAAGCCAGCAACCCCCATTCCACTCACGTCCACCTCAGGGGCATAAGATGAGCCTTGCCAGCCTGTGAGTTAGATCTGGGGATTTCCACTGAGAACCGTGAGCTATGCAAGGCCTGTTCAGGCTCCAAGGGCTGAGGCTAAGGGCCTGTAGCTGAGGGACAGTACCCATGAATGCAAGCAGATAAGTGTGAGATCCAGGGGTGCTAGGATGTGGGGAAGAGGACCTGATGAAGATATTCTACTGCAGAAGCCTCCTACCATCCCAGCAGAGACCACTTCAGCACCAGCCTTTTCAAGTATTTGACCACTGCAACCACAATAGCGTAGTGTAGTGTAGCGGCAGGTTGTTAATCCGCTCTAAACTCCCGGACGGGCGCTTTTGCGCTTCTTACTACCCATTAAAATGTTCTGGGTTCCAGAAAGAACGATACACACATGCAGCTTTATTTTTGATGTGCCCTACGCAGGGCAATTGCTGGGCCACTCTCTAACTCCAAATGGTTTAACACACACTCCCCTCCAATATTCATGAGTTAATACTTAACTAAATTTGTATTTCATCTTTGCTGCCCTAGACCCCGGTGGGTAGCTCTCCTGGGGCCACTTTGTCCCTCAACCTACAAGTCGGCTGTTCCCAGCGTGATCTATCTCCTACCCTCCGGCCACGGCTGAATCCTGTCTTCCTCCCTGAGTCCCTTCCCAGAAATCCTAAAAGTCCCGCCTCTGTCTCCCTGCCCAGCATTGGCCTCCGGGAACTTTATTGACAGATCAAAACCCAACTGGGAATAGGCTTCCTTTAGTCCAAACGTGGGGGCACTGCTAGCAGGTTTTGTTTTGTTTTTGTAGCGTAATTAGCATGAGAACAAAAGCCGATACCTTGCAGCTCAGCCTGGTCTGGACTAGCTGGGGGGGGGGGGGAGGGGGGGAGCCTTGCTGCAATTCCCAGAAAGCCCCTGTCCCTCTGTAGCTGCCCTCCTGTTCCGGAAAACCACAACAGAGAGCACACTCTCACACACACCCTTTACCTTGATTTTGTAAGTTTTGTTCAGTCTCAGATAAAGGCCCTGAGGCCATCTCAGTTCCCAGAAATGCTTCCGGCCACAGCTGGTGGCTCCTGCCCAGCCTCCACCCTCTCACCTCTCATTCTTCAGTGTGGAACTTGCCCGAGCCTGACAAAGACCTGTGTTATGGGAAGTGAGATGCCTCTTCCTTTTTACAACTCAGCAACCCTTCCCCCAACTCCAGGCTTCTGACTGCCGTCTAGAGACCTTGACAGGTAGGTGGGTAACTGTCCCTAGCTGCTGGGGTATGCTCCCACTGACTAGGTGGTACTACAACCTCTAGGTCTTCCCTGTACTGGGCTGGGCTCTCATCCAGGAGACTGTCCCTTAGGTAGCCACTAGCCTTTATGGGAAGTAGCTTAGTGTTTTACTGCTATAAACAGACACCATGCATGACCAAGGACAACATTTAATTGGAGCTAGCTTCAGAGGTTTAGTCCATTATTATCAAGGAGAAAACATGGCAGCATCCAGGCAGGCATGGTGTAGGAGGAGTTGAGAGTTCTATATCTTCACCTGAAGGTTGCTAGCAGAATATTGACTTCCAAGCAGCTAGGATGAGGATCTTAAAACCTACACTCACAGTGACCAATATGGCCACACTTATCCCAACAGGGCCACACCTAATAGTGCCACTTCCTGGGCCCAACATATACAAACCATCACACAGCTCTTTCCTAGAAGCTCCATGAATTGAGATGCTTTTCTGAAGACCAGGCACTATTCTGGCTCCTTAGATGGAGAAACTGGAGTGGGTAGGTATGTAAGATGTCCCACTATTGTTTGGCTGAAGTTAAAGTTTTCAGAAAATGCCAGACCCTCACTGAGGAAGGCTCAAGTGTGTGTGTGTGGTGGGGCAAAGGTCTATGCTGGTTGCAGACACATCAGGAGATAGATGCTTGGGTCAGGGATGTGAACAGTCAGTTCCCTATATCTTCTGATGGTAGAGGAAACTTTTTTGACTACTAATAGTAGTCACAGGATTCCCTCCAAGGAGAGGAGGGAAGGAGAGAGAAGAGTGAGAGGCAAGAAGAGTGACAGTGTCAGGACCCCAATCTCCTTGGGTCACCAACCCCAGTAGCAATGAATGTAAGGCCAGACCAGTCTTGACACAATCATCAGCTCCCTAAGCCCTGCTCCTGTCATCTGTCATATTCCTAATGTAGGAATACCTTGAATCTGCCAGGTGGCTAGATGCTCAGATGCCCTACAGCTTCTCCTAGGAGCTCTGAGGTCCTAAACTCAGGGCTCTGGGAGACTTACATGTAGGCTATAAGGGCTTGAGGACCTGGAAGAGAGTAAATGGGGCCATTACTCCTGTGGGGTGATGAGCAGCAGCAGATCTGAAATGTTTATTCATTGACAAGCTCTGCAGCTGCCAGGAATGAAGGATAGCAGGTAGCCTAAGCCCTTAGACAGCCCATGGTTGGCAGAGGCCCTGCTTGAACCAGATAGATTACTGCCAACAGGCATTTCACACATCAGGGTCCTACAAGAGGCTCCATGTCCCCACAGCAGTGGAAGTACCCCCTTCCTGAGAGCTTTGTCACCTCTGCTGACATCTTAACCCTGACCCAGAGGGGACGGAGCTTTAGCTACATGTGGCTGCTGAGACCAGAAATGTTTATGACACTGGTGATGCCTGATCAAGGGACACAGCTTTTACTTGGTCAAGGAACTGTGAGGCTATGGAAAACATAGAACTTGGAGGTGGCACAGTTGAGAATCCAGTGACAGGTATCCCCAAGGGACATGGCTATGTAGCACTATGGAAGCCAGCAGAAATGTTGCCCTGACCTCAATAACAGGCCACGGCACTTAGGCCCTGGGAGACTCGTCTTCATTTTCCTAGCTTCAATGGACTTCAGAACAGATACTCAGAGATCCACAGGCCTGGGGCAGGCTCTTTCCAAGAGGAACCACAATCTGCTATACTAAACTTGGTCACATAAGGACAAGACTGCTTACACTGCACCTTGCACCTCATGCTCTAGGCCACAACAGGAAGACTGAACTTGAAAGAGTAGCCTGAAACACCTGGTGTGAAACAGGCAGTCTGAATGGAGAAGAGTTGTGGAGAGATGTGGGATGTTCACAAACTAAAGTAGGGTCTCCAGGATCATTTGCTCTTGGACCTGAGAGCCACACTTTGCCTCTTGGAACCTTGGTTCCTTTTGTTTTCCTGTTAAAGGGTTCCTCTGCCAGAGCAGCTGCTTTAGACACAGAGCCCTCTAGTGGTGGCCAGGCCATTGAAGCCTAGAAACCGTGCCACAGCTGAGACTACTGTGCTAAGATGATTTCTTTACCCACTGAGGGATTTTGCTTCAATAAAGAACAGGGACTAGTCTGGCATTCTTCCCACACATGGTAGAGCTAGGTTTTGATGTTTAGGATTAACTAAAAAGGTCAGAAGGGAGGGCAAGGAAGAAGAATCTACCACCTTGGATATGCAAGAGAGGATTCAATCTGGGAAGGACCTTCTGGAAATCTGTGGGAGGTCCTCTTTGGAGTTTTGTAGGGTGGGATAATAACTTGGAAGGACAGGGTTTAGCTGGAGGGACTTGCAGGCTTGTCCTGGCTGCTTTGGTGTAAGATGTGGACACTTCAGAGGTTTGAGATGGTCAGTGTTCTCCTTTCAAACCCCCATGCTAACCTGGAGTGCAAACATTAGCAAATGTACTAATCACTAATACCAGTTTGAGTCATTCCTGGGAACTGCCCTGTCACAGCCAACTCCTTTGTGCCTCTAATGCCTGACAGACTCCGTCCGGGACCTTTATAGGGAAATGGGGGCTTTGGCTGTAGACAGTATTCCACAGTGTCTGAAAGGCCAGAAGAAAGGTGTTGGGCAGAATTAAGGATGAACCCCAGTTCTGCACAGAATAGTAATGGGGTAAGGTGGGACTTCCAGAGAGTTCCATGGACATCCAAGACCTTTCCCAGGGACTACACGGAACAGTGGATGGGTCCCAGTGCCAGGTTGCAGAGGTCATGAAGGCCATGGAGTTTCAGGAGGATCCTACAGAGTGAGTAACAGAGAGCCACAAATTGAGACCCAGGATTTGGTGGACTGCCCCAGAGAAGGAAAAAGAGACCAGTGGGGTTTTTCCCTTCTTGAAGGACCCATTCCCATTCTGCATGCTTCCCTCTTCTTCTTCTAAGGACAACCAAGGAGCAAATAGAGAGATGGGGACAGAAGGGCTTGGGGCGCCCAGATGGGACCGGCTTCTGGAGGTCGCGTTTGTCACAAAGTAGCTTTTATAGGTCCCGGAGAGGGCACGGCAAGGCGCAGGGCCGCTGGATGCTTGTGGCTGCTAGGAGCCTCGATGGCTCGTACCCCTCTGTTCCTCCTCGCGCTCTTCTTCGGGCGGCTCCAGGGAGGGTTCCCCGGCTGCGTCCCTGCTGCCTTCCGGGGGCCCAGAACATAGAGAGGGCTCAGACTCCTCTATGGAACTACCACTCGAGTCAGACAGCCGCGATTTGCGGGGGGCATATATGGGAGCTCCCCTGGAAGGCATCAACTTGCGTGCAGCAGGCCGTTCTGTGATAGTGGCACGTACTGAGGAAAGCGCAGAGGATGCGACATCACAGGTGGGCCGGGGAGAGTTAGGGTTAGGGTTAGGGTAGGGCAAGCGGATAGGTGGGCGCGAGCTCCCCAAGCGCGGCCACAAGTCTGTAGTCTCGCCATTGTAGAGGAGCACAAAGCGACGCTGTGACATCAGAGGCAGCATCTTCTGACTGTGCAAGCTCTTTTGGCAAGTCTCAAGTGCCAGGTCTGTGGGAAGGCAGGGGAGCGACAAGGTGAACAGTGAGAGGGCAATTTGGAGCAAGCAACCTTTCTGTATGTCTAGAAACAAGGGAGGAGGAGAGGGGTTCATGAGAGACTGGATGTAGGTGGGTGAAGTGACAGCAAGTACGAGCAGAGAGTTTGGCTGTCACACAGATTATGGAGCGCTGGAAAATCAGACTTGTGGAGTCTGAACTTGGAGGCAAGTAGGATGGGGTACTTAGAACTGGGGGGAAAGTATATGAAAAAGTTGTGGTGTGGGGCTGCCCAGAGCTCACCCAAGGTCTCCATAACCACTCCAGGGATCACCTCCTTCAGGACTTCACAATTGGTATGTAGGGCAGGGTTGGAGTTCATCTCCAGCAGCCACACCTGTGGCAGGCAGTGGTCAGTATCATTCTCTACCCACCTACTGCTGTTAAGAAGCTGGGGCTCTGGTCCCTATTAAGCCGTGTGATTCAGGCAGATTGTATGACTTTGTTCCCCTTGTTTGTTCAAGGAGTTAAGACTGATCTTAAGAGCAGCTCAGTTCTAGTAGGAGACCAGCTTTATGCACACATCCAGATCTAGGTCTGAGTCTACCCACTGGGCACGCTTATGTGCTCAATGCACAGAAGGGCCCTACCTCCTTGCACCAGCCTACCAGACCTCCCCCCTTCCCAAGACCGCACCTTGAAGTTTTCATCAATCAGGAAATCACAGCCAATGAGGTCAAAGTAGCCCAGCTTGCACTCCAGCTTGGACTTGACAGCCAGGAAGCAGTGGGACATGATCTGCTGCATCCGCTTCTGTGGGCGAAGCAGGGAGGGATCCTGGCTGTCACCTGTTGGCCCAGATGAAATCTCCTAGGCCTGAACAATCAGTCACACCTGTCACTTGCGCCCTCACCCTCACCTGCACAGTTGAAACTGCCCACACTTCAACACACTCGAGTCACAGGCTCACAGTCAGAAACTCACTCAACAAAATCATGGGGTTTCTACTGTGAGGCAAGTACTAGGAGATACAAAAGTAAAGAAAATTAGAACTCACAGCAGGAGAGACAGACTAGAACACATAAAACCCTGGTAAGGACAGAGAACATTATAACATTTCAAGCTGCCCTAGTTAGAGTCATTCCATGAGAAATATATCTCAGGGCTGGAAGAGATGGCTCAGTGGTTAAGAGCTCTGACTGCTCTTCTGAAAGTCCTGAGTTCAAATCCCAGCAACCACATGGTGGCTCCCAACCATCTGTAATGAGATCTGATGCCCTCTTCTGGTGTGTCTTAAGACAGCTACAGTGTACTTACATATAATAATAAGTAAATCATATATGTATATATATATATATGTCAGAAATCATATATGTATGTATATATATCAGAAATAGCAGAACATGTCTAGTTTACAAATAATTATAGCTATTAGTTTTCTTAAGTTTGGGGGTTTGTTGAAAGACTCCTTTAGAAAACACCAAAGGAGAGTTGAGGATGATGCCTTACCAAACAGAAAACATCAACGAAGAGATAAAAATTACAGAAGCCATTAAAATGGTCAGTGGTAACGGGCCTAACGCTAAGCCTGAGAACCAGCCTCCCAGAGTGCTGGGATTACAGGCGTGCGCCACCACTGCCCAGCTTTTTTTTTTGGTTTGGTTTGGTTTTTGTTTGTTTTGTTTTTTTCAAGACAGGGTTTCTCTGTGTAGCCCTAGCTGTCTTAGAACTCACTCTGTAGACCAGGCTGGCCTCGAACTCAGAAATCCACCTGCCTCTGCCTCCCAAGTGCTGGGATTAAAGGTGTGCACCACCACTGCCTGGCTGAAAATCTTTTTTAACAATGGGGAAATTAAGACATTTCCATCTATTAAAGGTATGGCGGCACATACCTTTAATTCCAGCACTGGAAAGGCAGAAGCAGGCAGATCTTATGACCAGCCTGGTCTCAAAAACAAAGAAGTCTCAGTCTCAAAGACACAGTCTCAAAAAACAAAGAAACATTTCCACATAAGGAAAAACAAAGGTATGCCTGCCCTTTAGTTCCTCCATCAGTAACATGAACTTATATGAAGAAATAAAATAAAGAACCCTAGTAAAGGTGATTGATTATATAGTTAAATATAAGACAGCATATGAGCTGTCCCAGAGGGTGGCATATGACTTTAATCTCAGCATTCAGGAGATAAAGGCAGGTAGATCTCTATGAGTTCAAGGCCAGCCTGACCTAGAGAGTGAGTTCCAGGACAGCCAGGGCTACACAGAGAAACTCTGTCTCAAAACAAAACAAAACAGATACAAATGGACTATATACAAAGATGGTTAAAGAGCAAACAAAGACTTGACCAAAACCACACACACACACACACACACACACACACACACAAACTGAACAGAGCGCTGATAAGATGGCTAAGTGAATAAAGACGCTTGTTGTGTGAGCCTGGTGACCTGACTTTGATCCTAGAACCCATATTAAGGTACAATAATAGAACTGACTCTGTGAAGTTAATCCTCTGATCTCACATGTCCACTGTGATATAATCACCCCAGCCCCAATCAATCTCTCCTTTCTCTCTCTCTCTCTCTCTCTCTCTCTCTCTCTCTCTCTCTCACACACACACACACACACACACACACACACAAAGTATTTATTTAAAAGGGACTAACAAGATGAGTTAGCCAGTAAAGACACTTGCCACACAAGCCTTATGATGTCTTAAGACTCAGTAGTAGGCCGGGCAATAGTGGTGCATGCCTTTAATCCCAGCACTTGGGAGGCAGAGGCAGGCAGATTTCTGAGTTCGAGGCCAGCCTTGTCTACAGAGTGAGTTCCAGAACAGCCAGGGCTACACAGAGAAACCCTGTCTTGAAAAACAAAAAACAAAACAAAACAACAACAACAACAACAAAAAGACTCAGTAGTAGTCTTGACTAGCATGGAACTTGCTATGCAGACCAGGCTGGCCTCGAACTCATAAGACATATGCCTGCCTCTGCCTCCTGAGTGCTAGGATTTAAGGCATATGCCACCACACTCAATGTTAAATACTTTTTTTTATATCATTTTGGGGGAGGCATGGAGGGTCACAGCACACATGTAGAGGTCAAGAGTCAACTTTTAGAACAATTCTTTCACCATATGGGTCCTGTGTTGTTAGGCTTGACATCAAGCACCCTTACTACCTAAGCTACCTTACCAACCCTTATTTTAAATATTATTGTATGTTTTTATATAATGGATGTGAGCATAGGCATACATATGCCATGGTTAGAATGTTAAGGTCAAAACATCTGAGTACAACTCTATTAGTTGTTCTCTGATCTCTACATATCCACTTTCTCTTAAAACAAAACCAAAATCTAGATGCCACAGACCTTTAAGGACCTTCTATTGAATAGTGGGTTATATGATCCTTTCAAATGCATAAGAAGGTATATGTGCATGTGTGCCTGCCTGTGTGGTGTGGTGTTTGTGTGAAGTGTGTGTGGTATATGCATGTGAGTATGTAGATGTGCATACCTGTGCATATTCCTCCAGAGTACACACCAGGACCTAGGATGTCTTCTTTTATGTCTGCCTTACTGCCTCCAGACAGTTTCTCAGTGAACTATAATCTCACTCTTTCAGCTAGGCTGGCTAGACAGAAAGCTCTTAGGGTCTTCCTGTTACCACTCTTCAGTGTTGGGATTACACTTTTAAATATATAAGGCATGCACAGCCACATTTGGATTTTTATGTGGCTGTTGGATATTTAAACTCATGATTGTAAACAGAGAAAGTGCCCTTGACTATAGAGCTGTCTCCTCTTTGTCCTCACAAGAACAGTTTTAAGATACAGCACATATTGGGATTAAAAGTTTTCATTAATTTGTTTATGTGTGTAGTCGGTTGGCACCCAAGGCTCTTGCACATGCTAGGCAAATGCTCTACTGCTAAGCATAACCCTAGCCCTCAGCAATGTTTTGTTGCTATGTTTGTACTCTAGAATCTCATATAGACCAGGATATCTTTGAATTTTCTCTGTGTGTAGATGATGACCTTGAGTTACTGATACTCCTGTCTCTATCTCACAAATGGTAGGATTACGGACTTTGTGTTACCCTACCTGCCTCCTGGCTTTCTCTTTCTCAACCTCCTCCTCCTCCCCTCTTCCTCCTCTTCCCTTTCTAACTATTCTTCTTTTTCTTCTCTCTCCCCTCCTCTTCTCTCCACTGCCCTGGTAGATCTCATCATGTAACTATCATTGGCCTGGAACTATATAGACAAGACTGGTTTCAAACTCTGAGATCTGCTGGCCTCTGCCTTCCAAATATTGGGATTAAAAGTGGTGCACGCCTTTAATCCCAGCACTCCGGGAGGCCAGCCTGGTCTACAGAGTGAGTTCCAGGACATCCAAGGCTACACAGAGAAACCCTGTCTCGAAAGAAAAAAAAAAAGTGTGCACCAGCATGCCCAGCATAGTAAAATGAATTTAAGAAAATACTGTAAATATATGTAGACAACCATGGAGAACTGGAAAAACCCCTAGCAGAAGCTAACAAAGTAAATAGAAAAATATAAAAACAAGAATAGAAAATCTTAGTAGACAGCAATCAAATGAGCTTGACGGTGGTGGTAAGGCACAGTGGCAAACCCTCCCACAAAGGGAAGTGCAGGCTGCTTTCACTGAGTGTGTCACTTATTGTTTCGGTTTTTCTCACTAACAAATATCTTAGAGAATTGCTTTCAAGGAGGAAAGATTTTTGTTTTATAGTTTTAGAGGTTCCCATTTACAGTCTCTCAAATTTGAGTAGGGCAGATTATCACTGGAGTGAGATAAGGTGATAAACCCTGCTCAGACTCCAAACCTCTAAGATTATGAGCCAGGATAAATCATTTCTACAAATAAATGGATTATTTTAGATATTTTATATATAAAAGGAATGTGATACATTTTTATATCAAAATCAAATAAAATGCTAAAAAAATGCCATAGGTCAAGATTATTTATGTGCATCAACACAAAAATATTTAAATACAATAAAATCAAACCTAGAAGCACAGTTGAATTATTATATGCTACTACCACCTGGAATTTATCCCAGAAATGTAAGAGTAGTGAAAACTAAATCAATGCAATACACACGAATAAAATGAAGGAAAAATAGCCGTAATCATCTTAATCAGTAGAAGAACAGCATTTTACATTACTTGGCATTCTACCCTTAAAAATGCTTAGCAAACTAGGGAGAGAAGGAAAATTTCGAGCCTTCCCCTCACATCAGAAGAAGTACAAGGATGTCTATTTTTGCCCCTTTGACTTGATATAGAAAATTACACCTGGAAAAATTAGGCATGGCTTCAGTACAACTACACGTGCTTTGATGCCGCATAAAAAGCCATGTGCCTAGCCCAACCCACAGGCAGTATGCACACAAAACACGACTCAAAGCTAGACTGACCGTGAAGGTGGTGAAGACCCAATCTCTGGGGAGGCCCTTGGTCTTCCTAAATTTTTCATTGATGTATCGGTTGAGGTGCTCCATGCTCCACACAGTGCTCTCTTTCAGCAGCATGTACAGGGGGCTCTTCTTCTGCATGAACTACAGCAGAAGCAGAGCCTAGAGGTTACCCTCTGTAGGTATTCCTCTATGAAGGCCTTACCCTAACCTTCTGACACTCACTGGAGCTTCATTCCTATCTCTCATGAGAACTGCCTATGAGACCCTTGTGCATATACCTTTATGCCTTGAAACTTCCCAGTCAGCCAATCCCCACAGACCCTGTACAAGGAATCCTTGTTCCAGACCCTCCCATTAATTAGGCCTTTGATCAGCACATTAATGGCAGCTGACTCAAGGATTTAGACTCTAAGGTACTTAGGATACCTGAGTATCATCTGTTGGGGCAAAAGGAAGTAGTTGCTAGGCTACTTCCACACCTAGGCAGTCTATAACTAGATCCTTCCTCTGTTCCCAACAATGAGAGTCTTTCTCCAAGGGCATCCACACCTATAGGAAAAGGATTTCTATAAGGGGTTCTTACTTGATTGGTCAAATGACCACTGAGGTCGCTGGAATTAGGGTTGTACAGGCTGATGGTGAGGCGGGCATAACCATGACCAAAAAAAACCATGTAGGGCATGGCGCAGGCGATGAGCATATAGGAGCGCACATCGAACTTCTTTCCATCTAGCAGCAGTGGGTTCTGGACATATCTAGGGGGTACCACAGGGGCACCTGGGGCTGAGTTGCTTGGCCAGTTGACCTAGATCTGCCATCCCCACAAGAGCCATTTCCTCATTGCCTCCCACCTGTCCCAGGTGGCTACTGACTCAACATGGTTAGAGGACTTTGAACTGTTCAAAGGAATTATTAGCAAGAGGGCATCATAACCAATTTTTTTCCCACTGAAAGTGTCTGGTGCAGCTCTTACTAGGAAGCTTATGAGAGTGGATTGGGCCCCTGTGGCAGGGAGGGCTGTCTGGAGGAGGAAAGCTGACATTGGACCTGTGAATGGTGAGTGGCTTTGGTGATGAGAGAGGGCATTCCACATAAGAAACTTCACATCTTCTAGACTGAAAGTAGGGAGAGTATGCTTGGAAGGGCCCTATGGAAGGGGAAAGGGGTAGCTGATGGCAGCTGTGGCCAGAGAAAGGGTCCATATTGGTAGAGGATTGGTTGGGACCTTTCTAAGTTTGAACTGAGTTTTCCCTGCTAGTGCCTGTGAAACTGAGAATCTGGACCCCACTGTAGGCAGAAGAGTCACTGTCAGCTCTGGGTTGCAGATAGGTTGTAGCTTGCTGGTTGGGCTGAAGAATAGAAAAGACAGCTGCAGGGACAGAGGACAAAGGGACCAGAAGCTCCTTGGCTACCCCCTCCCTGGAGCCTGTGTTTAGGGACAGTCTTACCTGCTACCCCAAGTAAATATGAACACACACTCCACACACTTCCTCCACCCACCCACTCACCCCACACCCCCGTACCCTCCCCCCTCCCAGCACAGGTTATGGGTCTAGATGTGGGCTGCTCAAGGTAGGTTGGTTGGGTGTTGCAAGTGCTACATCATGCTAGACAACTATCACCAGCAATCACAGGCAACAGCCAGGCTGGGTTATCCCCGCTGAGACCCAAGCTGTTCCTGGCATCCATGCCCACACCTCTGCACCACTCGCGCCTGTGGTGCACGGAAGGGCATCTTGCGGTAGATGGGGTCATCCTCAATGCTCTGGGTCTTGGCCTGCAGGGCAGCAGCCTCCTCCTGGCTCCTGATCAGAAAGATGCCCTTTCCCTGGTTGGAGGCTGTAGGCTTGCAAATCCACATCTGGGTTTCTGCAGGGAGTAACCCCTGAGCCTGTGGCCCTGAGTACTCCTTGCCCCTCCCATCCCTCACCCTGCCCTGGCCCTGACCTTCCCTTTCCTTATCCTTTCCCCTCAGCCCTGACCACACCCAACATCCAACCCCTTTCCTACCCAGCTATCACTGATTATTCTGATTACCCAGGTCAGAGGACTATTTTGTCTCACCTTGATCATACCAAGATCCTTCTATGGCCCTGGCCCTGCCACACTTCAACCTCTAACTAAGGCCACAACCCTTCTTTCTCCCACACAACACCAGAAACCACTAGGATCCCAAGTCCTGGCTTCACCTATCCTCTCAAGAACTATTCTTTTCCTAGGTCTGGCCCTGCCCCACCCTGCTGGAGTCCAGACCTAATCTTGTCTGCCCTTCTAGTGTGCCTGGCCCTAACCAGGGGCTTCTCACCATCAAATAGAGTGAAGAAAGCCTGCCTCTCATCCCTGATGTCCAGTCGATAGGTCTCTGGAAAAAACTCTTCCATTTTCAGGACCCTTGGGAGAGCAAGAAGGTAAAAACAAAGAGGGCTGTCCTGTCTCAGACATGGCCAGTGATCTGGTAATTTGACCTATAGACTAGCTGAAGGGGGTGTTTACTGTTATGTCCTTCAGCCTTCTCAGCTATTTCCTTTGTAAGGCCTTTGCTCATACTATACCCTTATAGAACATTATTTTATGTGTCTCATATTTTCAGCCTCTGTGCAGCAGCCAGCCTTCTGGCTACCAAATCTACTGTGGTTCCTCTGTCCCATCTCCCTGCTTTCTCTCTCCCAAGTGTCCTCTTCTATGTTGGTTGGTTTCCAGTGCCAAGACAGTGCCTCCCAGCTGTCTATTTCTGTGGGCCAAGGCATCCTTTCCAAATCTGCATCCCAAAGGGACATAAATCCTGGTCTCCAGCATGTTTGGAGGTATGGGTGGGATGTGCAGAATGAAAGTACAGATGGGGATAGAGGTAGGTGGGCAGATGGATGCCTTAGAAAAATGGCTCTGGTAGAGTTGCTGGTACAAGTTAGTAGGAAGTCAACAGCTGGACACGCAGATGTCAAGATGGTGTTATGGATGTTCACGATCTAAAAGCTACCTTGAGGGGCAGATGGTAAGCAGTTGGTTGGATGAGTAAATAGATCTGGGCAAGTAATGAGTGAACCAGAGAGTGGTTCAGTTTGGCTAAAAGGTGGAGGGAATTAAATAAGAAAGAACAAAATGATGGCCAAGTGGGAAGGAACAATGGATGACTCATGGAGAATGACTCTGGGGGAAACAACTACTGGGCGATATCCATGGGTTGCTGTTGCGGACATTGAGTATAGATATCTGTGTAGGGAATGGTGGCCATGGGCTGCCATAGAGGCAGATTGGAAGATCAGTGGGGAGAGAAGTGGAACATGTGAAGAGAGTGCTCAGGACTAGCAATTGGCCCATATCTTGGGTAGGATACTGAATGCAGAGGGAATAGTGAGTTTATGGAGAAGGGAAAATGGCCCCAAGAGACAGATGGAGGTAGAAATGGGTTTGCCTCTGGGGATGGCAGAGTGGCTCACTTGGCTTGGGTACTGGGAAGCAGCCTGGCTTTGCTCAAAGTGCGTGCATGCTCTCGCAGAGCACTGAGCAACCCGATCTTGGTAGTAAGCAGCTTGTTGTTGGGGAGCTGGAACAGCAACTGCTGGCCTGGTGAGACAAAAAGGTATATATGGGCAGTACTTAAGGCTGTGCCACATCCCCTCCTCTCAGGGATGTCCCCTACCTTCCCGGAAGCTGCAGTAGTTGTCCCTGCACTTGATCTCACACCACTTTAGCTTGTAGTCCTCACACCGGCTATCCTGAGTGCGCTGCCAGCCCTTGCTCTCACAGTAGTTGCTGATTCTGCAGGGTAGAAGGCAGCAATAACTGGGGGGACTTAGGGTTCTCTGAAGAAGGGATGGTAGGAATGGCTGCCTATAGCAACATCTTGGGCCAGATCCAAGACAGGGGTAAGAATATAGACCAGGTTGCCCAAACTCCACTCACATTGATGCTCCATTGGTGCCTCCGATGTAGAAGAAAGGGCCCTGAGTAGGATTGAGCTGCTTGTCTCCTTCCATCAGGAGCCCGTCCAGGGAGGTCACTGGGAGTCTGGCAGCTTCTTCTTCCTCCAGGTCCTCTGTGGGTAGTTGGGTGATCAGAGGCCCCGAGTTTCTGACTCAATAGGGTTTTTCCTGCCCCTCCCAGCTGTGAGAAGCCCTACCTGCATCTTGGTCCAGCTGACTTAGCTCAGGCCGGAGCCCTTCCTCGACGCTGCTCCCCATCCGTTTCTCATGGGTCCAGCCTGGAGACCAGTGGTGTCAGGTGGGGAATGGGCAAGGTACCCATTCAATCTGCCTGAGCCCAGCCAATGCCAGCATCTGCTGGGAACTAACCCAGCTCCCCTGGACCTTTCTTCAGCCCAACACAGACCTGACCAGGAGGCCTGAGGGTCATTACACCCAAGAAAGGAGACATTACCAGCCTTAAATCAGGCAGAGTCCACGTAGTTTGGAGACTACGTTGGGAGTGAAGAGGGCAGCCCCACTTCCACCCTCCTTACCAGTAGGAAAGGCTCCATGCAGGGAGTGGGCTAGAGTGTGAGACAAGAGCCCATACAAACATGATGTGGAGATGTCTCCAGAGGGCAGGGATCACAATGTCTATGATGACATCATGGGTGACTCAAGAGTCTATGGTCAACCAGGAGAGATGAGAAGCTGCACTAAATGGGGTTGGGGTAGTGAGTGCCCACTGTGATGGCATGGACAAGTAAAGCTTGCAGATTCTGGAGCATAGTGTCCCTAGTATGTGGATCCTTGTTAGCTTCTCTCAGGGCCTGCTTGGTTGGCTGGCTGGACACAGTCTAGTGCAAGACTAATCTCTTTCCTCTGAGATTCTGTCCCTGGAGACCCTGACTTGAGGGTATGTGTAACCAGTCCCAGAGCCCCTCTGCATTCACCTGGCACCTCAGTGTGGCACTGATGGATCCTGGACCGTTTGGGTCTCTTGGAGCTGACATGGGTCCGAGGGGGCTGACCCCGGCAGTGGATGAATCTTGGACGGCTGCGTGTTGCAGGCATAAGTGCACCAGGGCGAGGAACCCTTGAGGCAGGTGTAGTCCCTATACCCCTTCGGGGTCTTCGAGCAGCCCGATGTCCCAGCCCTTGAATGGGACAAACAGCTGCACCCACCCTGCTTGGGGAAGGAAGCCTCCCCATAGCCTGGGCTGTGGCTTCAGCTTGTGCCTCACTTCCATCTCTGTGATGGCCATGAGGCCTTCCGGCCTGTGGGTGTAAGGCCATCTTTGCATTCCGTCTCTGCCTAGTGAGTTTTCTTCGGCCAAGACTGTCCTGGCCTCCACGAGTGTGGCCTCTGTGTCTGCTGCAAAGAGGTTGCCCATCAGTCTTGCTGCTGGTAGGGTGCGGATCTGCAGACTTGAAGGTCAAAGAAGCTCCATGCCCCAAACAAAGGTCCTATCAGTTTATGGCTACCCAAGTGGTAGCCCAGGTCCTACTAACAACAACCTGTCTACAGCTTCTATCAACTCTTCTTCCTCCAGCATCCCTGCTCCAGATGTTGTCCCTTTTCTCTATTTGCCATCTTTGGAACATTTTAGGGCATTTAAAATTAATTCCTAAACAAAAGTTTGTGCCTCCCATCACATCAAGGAAATAAACCCAGTTTGTTGGGTAGGGGTGAATGAAGAGATGGCACATAGAACCCTGTGACTGAGAGGGAAAAGACAAGCTCAGGCCTTTGGCTAGGAGCAGGTCAGCTCTAAGAAGGAAACAGGTCTGTGGATAGACTGACAGCAAAGAAAGGCCAAATACAGCAACCATGGGAGAATCAAGCCATTCAGGCATTATGTGTATCTATCAATTCCACCCCCCACTGAATCAACAAGAGAAGAAAAAGTCCAAAATGTTCTGTAGGATGGAGAGAAATCCTAGAACGAGAAACTCATACCTCTCTAGAGGACAGGCTGCAAATATGGAAGACTCCAAGAGTGCCTGGAGATCCCTTTCCACTGAGAAAAGAAAGGCTCCCAGGAAAAGGCTGAGTTAGGAGCTTTAAAAACTATGCAGGGTGCCGGACAATGGTGACGCACCCCTTTAATCCCAGCACTCAGGAGGCAGAGGCAGGCGGATTTCTGAGTTCGAGGCCAGCCTGGTCTACAGAGTGAGTTCCAGGATAGCCAGGGCTACGCAGAGAAACAAAAAAACAAAAAACAAAAACAAACAAAAAAAACTAGGCAGGAGTGTAGGTGTGGGTGTATGATTCTGCAATCACTTTCTTAGCTTTGTATTCTTGTTTTAACCTGTTAACCTTGTTATTAAACCTGTTATTGAATTCAGCTATGAATTATTTCTTGTCATTTATATTTACTAAAATTAATCAAGGTGTGGTAACACAAGCCTGCAATCCCAGCCCTTGGGAGGCAGAAAACAGGAGATTGCCAAGAGCTTGAAGCTAGCCTAGGCTACATGGAGAAACAAAAAATAGCAAGGGTTCAAGATATAGCTCAGTTGATACAGTGCTGCATAGCACATAAAAAGCCCCAGATCTGACCCCCTGCACCAGGAATGATATTGCACACTTATAATCCCAGTACTTGAGGAAGATCAGAAATTCAAGGTAATCTTTGACTACATAAGTTGGCAACCAGCCTGAGCTACATGAAATCTTCCCTCAAAAACTAATAAATAAATAAATAAATAAATAAATAAATAAATAAAGAAAAAAGAAAAAATACCCACAAAATAACACAAACGTCATAGAGAACCTAATGAGTGAGTAGGGATATATCTACCCAAGAGAGGAAGGACTGGGACACAGCATCTAACCTGGGAAGCTGTGAGATGCTGCCCTTATCTAAGAAGCATGTTTCAGGGTCTTTCTGAGGATGAGACCCAGGATCCAGAAAGAAGTTTTACAGTAAAATTTCAGTTACTATTTCAGGAAGCAAGTTGTCTAATGTTGAAGCAAATCGTGTGGTCATGAGTCTTGTGATATTACATAAATTTGAGGGAAAGCTCAAGGCAAGAAGCCAGAGAGAAGCCTGAAGTCTTTATAATAAATTTAAAATTTTTTACCTGGTTAGATAAAAAGACCGGCAGGAAATCACACCTCGGTACAATGAGCAGGAGATGCGTTTAAACCTGAAGAAGATGGTCAAGAAAATGACCACGTCAGTGTTCTGCTGAAGTTTTCTTCACACACACACACGTTTGGCAACACAGGGCTCTGAGAAGGTGCTGACATTTTTTTGAAGGGCTGGTGCCTCCCAAGCTGCGCTCACTGTCTGGGGATGCGTTCTCTGTGGATCTCAGGAGGTGGCCCTTCTGAGGGGTCAGTTCTGGGGGAGACAGATATGGCTCTAGGCAAAGAGCTCCTTTTAAGGGATCCCAACCCTCCCCAGAACTTGAGTTGCCCACATAGACCAGTCCCACCCCACAAGACACGCCTTTCTTGGCTGAGACACTTGGGTTTGGAGAGAGTGGCCTTGGCAGAGGGCTGAGCTCAGCCAAGCTGCCCAGTCCTCTCTCCTGTTTATCTATTTCCGGAAAGGGTCAAAAATGAGGCACAGGAGGGCAAGGACTCAGCCTCAGTCCTAGTCAGGACCCTCAGCTGGTAACAAGCTAGTCTCTCTTACCTGCTCTGCAAGGTCTTAGGAACCCTCTGCTGGGATACAACAGTGGTGACCTGGCAACTGTCTCCAGGCAACTATTACTAGGGAACTATGATTCAGCAGCTTCCTAAGAGTAAACAAGAGTTTTAGGTGGATGGTGAAAGGGTTCATTGTGTGATCTGAGGGGCAGCCTTACTGGAGTTGGGCAAAGCAAGAGGTGGAGAATGGGGTCAAATTGATCTGAGGAGGATTGGGGGGGGATGCTGTGGCTAAGTAAGGGGGTCATCTGAATCTGGGGCATAATCCCACTTCTTTCATCCTCCCACAAATTCTTCCAAGATGGTTTTGAGTACTCACAGGGATTCCTTAATCCAGACCTAAAGATCTAGGATCTGACACCAAGCATGGCTCAAAGTGACTTTGATGCCAATTTGTAGTTTCCTGCTGGGGTCCTTGGGACCTGGTGTGACTCCTGCTTCTGACCCCAAGTTTTCAGCCATATGGATCTACATCCCTGTCATCTTTCAGAGCCTTTCAAGGATCACAAGACCTTGACAGAGTCTACATGGTGCTTCCAAAACCCAGGACCATATGAGTCCTGGAGTCCATGACCATGCCTTTTTAAAAATAGAGATCTGTATAGAGGTGACTGAGTTAGAATCTTGGATGCAGTCATCTTGTATCAACCAGCTATAATCTAAACCCAGTGACTGGTGACCTCCTTAGAGGGAAGCAGAGATAAGGGTATGTGGCTAAGCCACAGGACCTATGAACTAAAAGGAGGAGGACACCTGAGGACTTCCCCCTAAGGCCTTGGTGAGGCCCTAGGGTATATCTTAGAAATTCTGGAAAACAACTGTCTTCAGCTGCCCTATAAATCTCACCTTCAGGTTCTTTTGTGGTTCTGCCCACGTTAAGTGTCTTAGCATCCTCTTAGAGGCTGGTCATGCCTAGTCACTCATTTGGCCTTCCCTAGTCTAAACTGCCATTGTGGAAGCTTGTGCCTGGCAGGTCTGAAGAAGCACCATTTCTCAACTGTGCCCAGAGGCCATAGGGATAGGAGTGCCCCACAGGTTGTCATTCTCTATTTGTGGGATGGCTTTCAGTCAATGAGGTCAGTCCAGTGCTGGATCAAGAGACCTCTCTGTTGTAGATTAGGAAGCACAGTGGGACTGCAGGTGGGCTGGGGCACATAACACTTCTACTAAGCCCTGGACAGAGTTATTGGGGTTTATAGCCTCTAGCCTGGACAGGTGGCACACCCAAATCTGGAGAGACTCTGGACAAGTAGCCAGCATTCTCTGATCCTGGGTATGAAGGATGTTTTCAAATCACACTCCAGGAACTGGGGGTGTAGCTCAGGGGTGGAGTGATTGCTTTTATATTCATAATACCCTGGGCTTGGTTCCTGCACAAAACACACAATTCTTACTCCAATGCTGACTCTTGGCTGAGACAGGAGCCCCCATTTTCATGGATTATGTATCCTTGGTATATTCTAGAGTACATATTGCATACCAGAGCCAGTTTGTGTGGTTACTGGCTGGGTACAATGTCTTTCTTCCATAGGTCTTCTAACTGGTGGGAGTACAGATCACTGGAATCCCTGTGTTCTCAGATTGATCCTTTGCAAAGCTTCTTGTTAATGTTTTGTATGGTTAAAATGAAGTGATCAAAGTAAAATTTCACAAATCACACAATTTATTGCTTTACAGAGTTTTTTTTTTTTGCCTGCATTTTATTTATAATGCTTGAAGAGATGACAATAAGGAGACCACCTATTATAGAGTGCACAATGGGTAGACAAGTCCCTCAGCCACATAGAACTTCCAATGTAGGGTTCAGTTACCCACTTGGGGCACAGCAGGTTTCTGTGGGAGGTAGAGTTCATTCTCCCTATAACGGTTCTTTGGAGGGCCTGTCCAGGATTAAGAAACCTGTCAGGGCATGTTGGGCTCCATCAAGAGGGCAATGGGTGAGGTAGGGCTTGACTCTGCTGGACTCAGGCTATATTAACCAACTTGAGGTTTACAGAAGTCTAGGCACTAAAGTAAACAGCTTGTATATGGGGTCTAAGAGGTTCACTTCTAGTTCTTATCACAGCAAAACTCAAGCTTCTCATACTGCAAATGATGTAAGTTAGGAATCATTCTAGAGTGACAGTTTTAGAAACAGCCTTTTGAATATTCTTAGGGGGATGGGATTGGGGTTGGGGGTTCTTTAAGATTGGGCTATTTAGCATCCAGAGTTAGAATGAAGGATGGCTCTCTATCCTAAGAGCCAGAGGTGAGCTGCATAGAGAGAACTCATGAGCAGGCTGACTGCAGAGCTATGCAGCCTTCTGCATATTCCTGGGTATGAGTCACTATCACCTGGTCTGGCACCTTAGCAGTACCTCTGTCCCTGAAACCCATATACCATTTTACACTCTGGGTTTGGACACAGTGGTTAGACCTGCTTTTATTCTCCTTGGTCCCGTGACCTGAGAATTTTGGGGAGGAGACTAAGGACCAAGGTTTTAGATCTCCTTTTGTCCCATACCAATGTTGATAACACAGGGGCTACAAATATCTGCAGGTGACAGCTAACTACAGCTTGAGGTCCTTCTATGTGGAGCCCAGTGGGCTGTGGGGGGGCAATAGCACTGTGACAGCCCCACTGACAGATATGGGGGCATGAGTAGACAGAAAACTATTAATAGGGTCAGAGGAAGGCAATCGGGTCCAATTTAAAGTATGGTCTGGATAGAGGGCTTGATGGCCCCAGCCCTGGACAGTTGTGACAGGTAGACCAAGGTCTTGTGTACATGGACGCAGTGTCCATGAGATGGTGAGGATGTCTCCAGCGGTGATAAGGCCGTGGATGGACGGCATTACCAGACAGTATTAGACAGATGCATCCAGATCTAACCATGTCTGGTAAGACATCCATCAGCAGGCAGTGCATTGTACAAGGGCCTCCCCATCTGGGCAGTTAATCCTGATTTGATACCTGTGGAGGGAAGGCAGGGGTTGGCTTCCTGCCTGCTCTGATCCAAGGGCCATTGGGATTCACCTTTCTAGGGCCTGGGTCTACTCTAAGGACTTTCTTACCAGGTCCCAGCTCAGTTGCCTGTTCCTCAAGTGTGAAAGTCTGTGAGTAGAACAGGAGAGAGTCATCTGCTCTCTCTTATTTGGCAAATACTCCTCATAGCACCTGAATGGCTATGGTTAAGCTTGGTTTCCTGAATGGCTGTCAGCTTATGGAGTGACATTAAAGCCAGGAACAGACTCCTTCCCCAGGAAGAGCCATCTAGGCTGATGCTGGGTGGGGCTCCCTGGCCCTGTATTCTGGCTTCAAATAAAGATAAGTAATCTTGGATTCTGGTTTGGGACAAAGTTTGTATTCTGGACAGCCATTGGGAAAGAATGGAGATTCCTTCTCCTTAATTAGGAAACAGCTGATGACATCACAATTCTGTGTACCAGGCTCAGGTCCCTGAACCCACCCTTGCCCATTGGTCCCATAGGTACTGATAATAATAGTCCTTATGCTAACATTGCTATCTACCATGTCTTCTTACCTAGACCAGCATCCTCACTAACCTTCCCAGTCTCTCTAGAAATCAATGATCTAGCCAGCAGGGGAGTTGGTAAAAAAGGTGGGCATTGCTGCTCTGGGATTGTGACAGCCTGCCTCTACCCTAGTACCCCTGGCATGGTGAAACTATCCCTTGCCCCAGCATGAAGTAATAGATGAGGGTTCCCACTTGGACAAAGTCCAGCCCCCACTGACTGCTGAGTTGTAGAGCTGAGACAGGCCCTCTGCAAACCCAGCACATCCACAGCCTTGGCCTATCTGGAGTCCAGGAGCTAGGACAAGTGTGTATCATCAGCCTGTCATCGGTGAATGGTGGGTCACCTTTGAACATCGTTACCAGACAGTGTTAGAGACAAGCCAAGAAATCCAGCACTGTCCGGTAAGATGCCCACAGAGGCCCAGGTGTGCTTTGGCAGGAAGACACAGGGTAGGATATGTGGTTTCCACCCTCAGGGAGGCCCAGTGGAGTCCTGATGCCATGAACAGCCAGAGACTGTATGTACATTACAATAAGCCAGCAGAGAGGTTGACCCTGACTCATCCTGTCTGCTTTGTCCAAAGCAAGGGTACTGTGACACATTGGCTCAGTGCACATGTTGAAGGTGCTGTTGGTCTACAGGTCAGTGCTCACTCGATGTAGAAAGGTAAGGTATTCCATGCTTGAGTGGCCCCACTAAAGGGTCAGTCAGTATACAGCTCCTAGATCTGGGTGAGGCAGTTTTTGGCATGAGGCCCTTTGAGCCCAGGCTGAGACTTAGCCCTTTAGAGCCTTTGTTGTAGTTCCACCCAGTGTACACCTGCTAGGTGTGGTGGCAGCACCTGGCTGGGTGTTGTAGACAGGACCCCACGTACCTGAGTGTCTTAATCCCCAGGGCATTGGGAGGGGGCACCCCAAGGCAATGGTAGGAACCCTTCATCCCAGGATACAGAGAGGCCCTCAGAGGTGTCTGGTTTGGGAGAGCTCTCCCTAAAGCCTCCCACCACCCACATCACCAAGGTTAATTTTCTGCCCCATAGCTCTACCTTGGATAAGGTAGGTGAAGTGTGAAACTAGAGCCCCTGCAGGCTGGGATCAGGAGGCGGCTCCATTGCTGCATGCAGGGCTCCGCCGTCATCATTACCAGGCAGTATTAGAGATCAGACACTATCCAATGCTGCCCAGTAAGATGGCCACGGCTGCCCAAGTTGGATATGGAGGCCGCCTAGCAGGGTGTTGAAGATGACAAGATTCCATGGGTAGGGCCCAGATGCCTAAGTGTCCTAATCCCCAGAGCACTGTAGAAGGAGTCCCCCTCAGGACAACATCAGAAAGCCCTTCATTCTAGAGGGCAGACCCTATAGCACCTGTCAGCTCCAAAGATAGGTAGTGGGGAGCTCAACAGCTTGAAGTAAAATCAAGTTCTCTTTTGGAAATTAGATGGAAAATAATTAGGATGGGGTCTCATGGACCCTGAGGCCTCTGTTTGCCTCTCTATGAGGCCCAGAGGAAGGGCTTAGCACCCATGGCCATAGATAAGCTCCCTTGCCCAGCTGAGAACTTTGGAGGGTCAAATAGTCCTTCCCAGAGGCTGACAGCCCCGAAGAGCTAGGAGGCAGACTATGTAGAGTTCCATGTGACCAGTGGCCAGGTCAGGATCAGGCCACAGATAGGTCCTCCATCTGAGTCTACTCACTACAGAATAGCCTAGACATCAGACCCAGTCCCATTAGGGTACACAGTGTATTTAAGGTTGATGAGGCTTACCCAATAGGCCTCTGTCTCCAGGATTCTGTTCAAGTCTACTTTCCTGCCTAGCCCCCTCTTGCCTTTTTCAGGGACCAAGAAGGATACTGGGATGAGGGACCAGGTAGTGGGATTTATTGTCTGATGCTTTAGGATCTGACACTTCAAACTTATAGGAAAAGCAGCCCCCAGCTGAAGTACAATAACCACATAGCCACAGACCTGCAGTGCCAAGCTACATCTGCATATGGGTGTTTAGAATAGGAGTACTCTGTGATCCTCTTGTTGCAAAGGACATAGCCTGTAGTCTCTGCACAGAGCCAAGAAACTGAGCACCTGCCCCAGGGATACTTGGGGCTAAAAGAGACTCAGTCTGTGCCTCCTCTCATCCCAACTCTGTCTTTGCAGAAGTATTTCTTCTCATGTTTTCCTGGTATCTTCTATCACTGACAATACAGGTGGCTCAAGCCCTGAACTGATTTCCTTGGATCATAACAAAGGTGTCACTGCCTCCAGGCAGCTGCTGGTTCTCCAGACTCTCTCCCCAAAGCCAACATTTCTCAGAGGGCCTGACCTAAGCACAGGCTGAGCAGATGGGGAAGGATACTCTATAGGAGCGTAGTGTTTCAGAAACTGTCCTAAGTCTTCATCTATCCCCTACAAGATTCCCTGTGCTCTCAAACACCTGCCAGATATACTTCCCTTTCCCTGAGCTTTTTCAGCTCTATCCTATCAGACCTATAAAATCAGTGCTTCGAAAAGGACTTTTTTTTTTTTTTTTTTTTTTTAGCTTTGGCAAACTAAGGATTCTATTTGAGAACTAAGTGGAATTTCGGTTATCCTTGTGGCTTCAGAGCTACAAAGAGATTGGGAGCTGGGTGAAGGTAAGCACCGTGGATGTTGCCTTTTCCCCTTCTTGTTGTGTCAAAGATAAAGGGAAGATAAAATGATCTCTAGTGATGAGCCTGATGTCCCTGCATCTTTGACCCAGGGTGAGCACTTCTTAGGGAACGTGTAAGGTGAGGGGACCCTTCCAAGTACAAAGCTGGCTAAGCCGTAAGCCAAAAAGATCAGACTACCCTCTGTATACTGAATCCTGTTCTTGCCTAGCAGTCTGATAGATATGGGGGCAGGTGCCCAGACAGCAATGTATGGTGTGTGTGTCTGTGTGTGTGTGCGTGCGCGCGAGCGCGTGTTGGAAATAGGTGTCTTGGTGTCAAAGCACTGTTGAGTATGGGGGTGGGGTAGGGAGACCCTGCTTTATTCAGCACAGGGGAAAGGGAGAGTCAAGAACATGACGGAACTGCAGCCACAGGTCAAGAAATGAAAAGTAAAAACAGAGGTTCTATTTGGAGCCTATATGGTGCCCATCTGATGAGCTGTATCTGAAAGTGAGTAGGGTTAGGGTCCCTACAGCTAATTAATTATCAGCATCTACTAGGCTTAGTTTAGGGAAACTAAGAAATGAATCCAGAAGCCTAGGGCCCCCAAGGTTCCTCTGCAGCAAGCACCCTCCCCCTTTCCAGAGTGCCTTGATCCTCACCTGCAAGAACAGAGAAAGTTGGAGATTTGTGGCAGAGGAATGCAATCCCAGTGTGAAAAAGTGAGTCTCTCCTTAGCTTGCTCAACGGCCCTTAATCAATGGTGAGACCAGAGAACAAAGCTCTGAAATTCAACCTCTCCTACAGCAGAGCAGCCAAACTTAGATGCCAGCGGCTGTGAAGGGCGGGGGCAGGAAAGACTTGTCTTGTCTACACTCAGACTACTTTGCGTCTGTTGGAACCACGCGTCTTCAAGGCAAAGCCGCCATTTCATCCACACAGCGGTCAGCATTGTCCCTCAGCCCCTTGGTTGTATAGTACACCCTCCAGGTCCACTGCACCTCTGAATACCAGCCTCCTGTGACTTGGGAACTTCCTTAGGGCATTTTACCTGATCCTAAACACACTAAGAACACCCTGACAAATTGATTTTGCAAATAAAGTATTTGCAAATTATCAAGATGTCTGAAAAATAACAATGGACTATATCCATATTTTATGGCTCATTTGCATTTTCATAAATGCAAAACATTTTGCTTAATTCAACAATCTGCCAATTGGTCCAACATTTTTATCTAGGTTACCAGAAAAACAAAACAAAGCTGAACTACTTTTCGGATACTCAGCCTAAAGAAGGCTTAAAATAGTCACCATGTATATTAATCAAAACACTGCACTCAGACATTCTATGGATTTTGTTCAAGAACAATGAAACAACATACTCTATATTATGCCTAAAGAAAACTAACCTTACTTTCCTTCAGTGTTATCAGCTCCTAAATTTAAACTGAGAGAGTTGGCCATCTGGATACAAACTCAAGACTGAGCGTGGCTGGACGCCATAGCTCAGGCTAGATGTTCCTCAAACCAGACATTTATATAGCTGGTTATTCATGGCTGCTGTGTTATTTGGCATGTAAGGGGGAAAAAATCTTTTAAATGGACTTTAGTCCTAGTCTGGAGTAATGGTTTGAGGAACCTGTTCTGTCTTCTCCAGTGTGATCCTGGAGATACTTTTGTTAACACCTCAGAAGTGAACAGTGAGAAAAAGCCAGAGTGCAAGACTGACCAATTCTGATTTCACATTGTCACCAACCTAAAGGTCTCAGGCAACCTCCGACCACAGGCCACTCTGGGTCATGGCTGCTGGCAAAAGCAAGCCCTTCCCAGCACAGAAACCCACCAACAGAGACGAGGTCTTCACCCCCGCCAGCCGCACCCTTCCCTGCACCCACCTCTGAGGCAGCAGCCTACCGTGGTGGAAAAAGTATCTCAGGAACTGCAGTGGCTGCTTTAAGAAAGAACTTTCCAGAAGGCTGTATTTCCGGGAATGGCAGGAGTCTGCTTTCTGCTCTCCAGGTGCTTGAACCCAACTGGTCTAAAGATGCCGCCTGTGGACCCCTGGAGGCGCCCAAACCTAGCCCAAGATGGCTCCACATCTGAGTCCCAGCTGTAGCACAATCGAAGGAGACGCTTTCTTCTTTGGAAAGGAAGACCTGTTCTGCTCTGCTTCCACCAAGACACAGTTCACTAGACAGAGGCTGATCTGCAATCGCAAGTCTGTCACTACCATTCGTCCTACTCCGTGTCAAATAGGGGCCCTCCAGCCTCTCCCTACAGAGTGGTATTCTCAGGTCTGTCTGGCCTCCCTCCTGCCTGCCCCTACCTGCCCCAACAGGTTCCTGACAGGATCCTTCACTGCGTGCAGAGCTACAAGCTGCTCCACCCCCAGTATCGAGGCAGTGCTGTGCCGGTGTCTAGAACCCAGTAGGTGGGGTGTAAACTAAGGTTTATAAAGGATATGGAGAGGCTTGGGCATCCATCACCCCCATATACCTGTTAGCAGTGGCGGATAGGGCTGGACGACCAGCTTTGGCATCAACCCAAACTTTCCCTTAGCCAGGATTCAGCCTCAGGCGTTGTAGCTGGGGCGGCACAGGAAAGAATGACTGTCTCCCCTCCAGGTGAGCTCAAACACAAAGAAAACTAAGGTGCACGGTAAACTGGCACGGGTCGACAACTGGGGACAATGAGGAGGAAAGAAACTGCTCTCAGCCAGGAAGGGGAAGGACAGTGTGGCCTGGGCTCGCCTTACATGTAGCTACTCACCCCGCCCAATGCAGGTGCCTGTTGCCTGCCAGCCAATCTCTGCTTCTGGCTCCCAACAGGTGTGTCCCCCGGGGCTCTGATAGGCTAAGAGGAAGGCAACTCTGGTGACGCAGGCAAGGGGGCGGGAGGCCCACACATTCCTACCCCTACCTTGCCCGCCAAGCCCAGGTTGAACAAAAACCAGGGTAGGGAGGCCCCTATGGGACATGGTGCATGGGCAGCTAATCACCTAGGCCCAGGCCACAGGAACAGCTGTAGGCAGCAGCTCCTTTTCAGATCCAGAAGCACAGCAGGCTGTCTTAGAAGGGGAAAGGTGGGGTCATATATTGTTTATATATACCGGACCTCTCAGGCCCCAGCCCACAACTGTGGCTACTACCTCTGACTGGATACTCCTGACCAGAGCTTGAAGAAAATGCATTCTCCTAGCCCCTCTCCCCCCAGACACACATACTGGGGTCATAGGTGTTGCTAGAGCCTTCTCTGAAGTAGGACTAGCCTGGCATAAAGCTTACTACAGCCCTAAGAACCCTAATTTGGACAGGACATTGACTATAGAGTTCATAGTATAAATCAAGGCATAATAGTGTTCGCCTTTAACCTCAGCACTCCAGGTGGATCCCTGGGTTCAAGACCAGCCTGATCTACAAAGCAAGTCCCAGGAGCTAGGGCTACACGGAGGAAACCCTGTCTAAAATGAACAAACTAACAAATAAAACAACAACAAAAAACAAAAACAAAACAATAACAGTCAGACTAATGGTGCAAGGTTTCTTATTAGGCCTTGGAAGGACATGGGTCTCTGATTCTGGGGCTGAGAGGGTATGGCCCTAGGGCAGTCTAGGGATGAAACCATTGAGTTCTAAGTGTTCCTCATGACTCCACCAGACATGTTTGTTTCTTAGGCTCCCAGGGGAAAGGCCTATAATGAAACGACAAACGACCCCAGCAATTAGCCAAACCAACAGAAAGATCCCAGGAGTCCCAACTATTTTCCATAACAAACTCAACAGCTCTGCTGGAAACGCCTAATTATGAAAGACCTGTCTCCTGAGCCCAAACACTCTGTATTCCTCTATGCCTAGGAGTAGAGAGAGCATTGTAAGGCCGACAGGCTCTGTCCTGTGTATAACCTTCAGGTGCAAACTTTCTTCCAGGGATAATGTGGCCAGGGAAGGTAGCCTAAATCAGGTAGTAATTGCCAGCACCAAATGTTAGGATTATGGCATTGCCTTTCAGTTGACTAGACTAGTCACACTAAAGGTTCTCAGTCTACTGCCTGCCCTAGACACTCTAGTTCACGCCTCACTTGAGCTCAGCCTCCCTGAACCAAAGGATTATGCTGGGAGTAAGGGGTGTCACAGCCTGGTCTACATTCCTCTCCCATCCTAGAAAAGCTGTCCATATAGCATAAGTGAACTCTGACTTCCTGAAACTCACATCTTCAAGCTGTCTCTTCTCAGTTATCAGGACACTCAATTCACCCAGATGCTCACTCAGAGTATCTGTGTTTGGGAAACAAGAATGGGGTCAATATACTCCTGGATACTAGTCACCTCAGTTCTGGGAAGACTGGAGCATCTTCTTTTGACCCCAGACCTAAGGATATTTGCCAATAGGCACAGGAACAAGAGAGCTGCTTCTAGCTAACTTCCTGGATCAGGGTTACCTGTCCTTGACTAGTGGGACTCTCAGTCATTTAAGACTGGCCTGACCAGGCAGTGGTAGTGCATGCCTTTAATCCCAGAACTTGGGAGGCAGAGCAGGCAGATTTCTGAGTTCGAGGCTAGCCTGGTCTACAGAGTGAGTTCCAGGACAGTCAGGACTATACAGGGAAACCCTGTTTCAAACCTCCCTCCTCTGAAAAAGAGACTTGCCTGGTAAGGTGGGCTGAGGTTGTAGATACTCCCCAGGGATAAGGGCAGTCACTATCCACGGTACCCTAGTATATAGGGGGTGGGGCAGATAGGACCCTTAGGTAGAGATCCTCAGACCAATGTCTACATAGCTTAGTTTTGATGCCTGTAACTATCTGCAAAGTACCAAAGAGCTGGTACTAGAGAAAAGGTGTAGCATATTAGCTATAAGGGATACCTGACAGACAGGTCAAGGTCTAAGGCACAAGAACTAGTTCTATGCTCTGGTAGGAAGAATAGGGTCTTCAGACACTTTCTGCCCTAACTGGGTTTTTCCTGGGTGGATGACCTTGACAGCGAGGCACTCCTTGCCAATGTGGAGAAGACTCTTCCCAAGGGGCTTCTGGCAGGAGCATAGCCACCTGTGGAGGGCTCTGTCTCCCTGTCCAATGAATCTGTGACACACTTATGTCCAGTCATTCCTTTGTCTACCCATTCTCTGATACAGGGTATGCTATACCTCCCAGTGAAAGAGTACAAATACTGACTGCCTTTGTACCCAAAGGTCTCTCCTGTGTCTCTCCTGTGTCAGGAGCACAGTCCTGAGCTCCATTTTATAAGGGACCCAGCTCTGAAAGCTCTAATCTCTGCTCAGATGCTCCAATTAAAGTCTATTGAGGACATTTCTGTGGTATATCCTAGGAGGTGCCTAACAGCCCTGAGCTACGGTACATATATCTTTTTGTCTCAAGTTGGCACAGGATAGGTGAGTACCCTAAATATCTTCAATATCTTCTGATGATATTGAAAAGACTGAGCCTGGATGAGAAAAAGATGATCTGAGAGGCTCGCCCAGTTTCTGCTTACATGCACAGGCATCTGACCCTATCTCTAGGTGGGATCCTAGATAAATTGTTCTTTCCATTGTCATCAAGAACTGTGTGCTACCAAGATGAACAGAGAGACGCAGCAGTCCTAGGTCAGAATGCTGAAGGTCTAATGTAATCTCCCACTCTTTCCCTCTCCTGCATGGCAGAGTTTGCTGTTCAATATAGGCTAAGCATCAGAAAGAAGGAGCTCTCTCAAACTGTAAGCTCAGGTCTCTTCCTTTCTTGTAGATGTAGCAGAGAACCTCCTGCCTCCACAGTTCCCATTCACATCCATTGTTAGGGAGTCAGCATGTTCCACACAAAACCAGAAAGCTCTGGATAGGAGTTTGCTCTTTTAGCCTCAAAGTAGAAAGACAACTTTTTTTTTTTTTTAAAACAGCAGACTCAATAAAATGGTTCCACCAGGGAGCTGCCAGAGCAGTGAGATGGAGCCCTGCACAGAAGTATCTATAGATGTTCCTCTAGCTTTCTTGGTCCCAGATGGGAATGGTCTGGATAAAGCTGAACTCTGTGGTCTATTCTGGCCTAGGCCCTTCACAGAAGTTATGCTGAATGTCTAACGACCCTGTCTGTGAATGTTCTCAGGGAATGAAGTTGTCTTTAAACATTTTCCACGGCTGTCTTAGAGAATCTGGACTCGCTGCTCACTGGCTTCTTGCTCCTGCAGTTACCATCTGTTGTTCCCTTATCTCTCTTGATTTCTAAATAGAGTAAAATGACCAGAGCTGTCTGTCTATGCTAGCCAACTGGTCTAGAGAAGGAAGGCAAGATTGCCATAACTCATCATAGGGTTTTGAGCAAAATGATCAATCACCTCAGGATACCCTACTGCAGAGCTTCCTGCTTGAAGAGATGGAGCCTAGGATGGTCATCAAAGTCCAAATCCAGCCTCATGGTAAGGTTCAGTAGGCCTAGGACAGTTCATCATTCTCATCTTAAAAAAAAAAAAATAAAGGCCCTACTACGAGGTGTTGATGGCCACTTCTGCACACCCAAATGGATGGGCAGTCTGAGTTGTATCAGAGTCCACCACTTGCCATGTTAAAAAGTACAGGGAGGAGGCCTGGGACTCATGCCTGTCACAGATCTTTTAGGGCGGGTCTCAAGTCTCAGGAGTCCTCTTTTTGTATAATCACCTGTTAAGAAGGTCAGTGGGTATAGGGTACAATGAGTCAGTTACTGTGGCCTTGTCAGTTGAGCCACTTCACACAACACAACAGGTCAGTCTTCTGCCAGCTGCACTGGGTGTCAGAATCTGTGAAACCAGACAAAGGTTCTGTCTGGCCCACCTGCTGGGCAGGGCAGGGTTACCATGGCAGCAGGAGAGGGATAGAGGGTGGGAATATGTAAAGAAGCTCTCCGGGGACCTGAAAGGCCTGGCTTGCTCCCCTTTGTAGTATTTCCTCAGAGGAAGGACTAGTCTGAGAGAGGTGTGGCAGAAACCCCCACTTTAGTGTAGTTTGGTGGAGTTGGCCTGAGGGAACCCAACCCCCAGTCCCTCTGCCCTGGCCAGGCTGAGGCCTCTTTGGGTGGAGCAGAAACAACAAAGGCCTATTGTGCTGGCAGCCAGGCTACTTCCTGCATGGCTGCCAGCCACTCCAGCACCCAGAACAAGCTGAGGAGGGGTCCCATGTGCTTGCAGGGGCTCACCTTCCCTCTGGGACAACCTGGGAGGAAAAAAGAGAGTCCTGGATTCTTTCTTAGACAATGGCAGACTTCAAGTTTCCCTAACTCTGTCATGTGCTCAGAGACAGCTGCCAGCTTTTCCATTTCTGGCTTCTAGTCCAATGTGAGCATGAAACCTTCTGACTGGATTTGGTCTCTAACTTGCACACCAACACCTGGGGCAGATGCTAAGCACCCCCTAACCAGATCTATGTTGGGCCTATCTTAAAGCCCTTTACCAGGGAGTTTAACCCAGGTGGATCCAGCTCTGTTACCTCAGTCTCTGGCTTTTTGCCACATGGGGTGGGGGTGGGGGGGAGCGCTGAGATCTCCTGTTGCTCTAGGGAAGGGTTGTTATCTCCTTCACTCATAGTGGACAGTCTGTGGGTTATTTTTGTCTCTCCTGGCTCTAGCCAGTACTATCCTGGAACACCTACCATTTCTTTTTAAGAAATCTAGGGGAAAAAAAAAAAAAGAAATCTAGGGAAAAAACTTAGCTCATCAAGTAGTTCTGGGGCCTCAACACCCAGGGTCAGAAGAGTCCCATCCTAGTATTTGGGATTCAAGCAAATTGGAGTTCTGCCCAAGAACAAGGGGCACTCTACCTCTTCATGCTTCCAAGTCCCCTCTCTTCCTATACTAATCTGCCTCTTTTCAAGAAGGCCCATGGGGTTAGGGAGACTGGGATATTAATAAGAGCCCTGGGTTTGTCTTGGACTTGCTTTCTGCCCTAGATCCATGAGGCAGGTGCTTTTCAAAATGCTGCTTCCCTCCTAAGGGTAGGAACTTACAGGTAAACACACCTGGGGAGTGGCCCAGACACAGATGTTGCATACATTCATCTTTTTATCTTCCACCCATTTGTCTCCTGCAGCTCTGCCCACCCACTCAAGGGCCCATAGACTCCTTGACCATGGAAAATTCACAGCATCAGTGTTCAAGCCCAAAAGAACACCGGGTTAACTTGAGGTCCCTTCACAGCTCTGCTGAGCTTTCTTAGAGCATGTGCATCATGTGACCTTAGGCCTGACATTGAAGGGTGGCACAGAATAGAAAGGCCAAAAGCACTTTCCCAGCTGCACTTCTGAGTCAGTCCTTAGCTCCTGTCCTCCACCTCTGTGATCTACGCTTTAAAAACAGTCCAAGTGTGTAGTTGGGGCCAGAAGGACAGAACAGACTCTGTTAATAATATTGGACCAGGCCCTGCAGACAACCTCAGCCTTGACATGTCCAGCCGTCTCTGCCTGAGCCCTCTACTCTTCCCCAGGCCACCCTGAGGGTTGTGGTACTTACCGTAGCATCTTTTTGTTTTGTTTTGTTTTGTTTTGTTTTGTTTTGTTTTGTTTTGTTTTTTGGATTTGGTTTTTTTGGAGACAGGGTTTCTCTGTGTAGCCCTGGCTGTCCTGGAACTCACTCTGTAGACCAGACTGGCCTTGAACTCAGAAATCCGCTTGCCTCTGCCTCCCAGAGTGCTGGGATTACAGGCATGCTCCACCACCACCAGGCCTGTAGTATCTTTTAAAATCTTAAGAAAAGGTTAATAGAAAACACAGAACCTAAATTATAAAAACTTACATTCACGTAAACACAGCTTTCTGTGCCTGACCTGAGACTGCATTCTTATTTCTTCTCAGTTGCTCTTTGATATCTTCCTCAATTCTCCATAATTCCACCCAGGTTTCCAGAGGCCCAACCTGTGGTCAGCTACCTGAACTTCTTAGCCCAATGTATCAGCTTCTGATGTCCACACACTTTGCAGTTTTGTTCCACTCAGCCAAGGGACCACAGGTGTACTAAGCTGTGGAGATCATTTGCATTGGGATGCCATAGGTACCACCAAAGAAAGGAAATTTGAGGGTGGAGTTCTGGGTACCCTCTGGTCTGGCAGCTAAGAGGTCTCAACTCAGACTTCTTGCAAACTTCTAGTGGGGTAAAGGAGGCTTGTGGAGAGTCTTGGTGATTGGTAGGTGGTACATTTGATATTTCCTATCGATGGTAGGAACTGAAACTAATTTATGATTCACTGTGTTGTAAAGAATTCCAGCATTTGGGGCTGGTGAAATGGCTCAGAGGGTAAGAGCACTTACTGTTTTTCTGAAGGTCCTGAGTTCAAGTCCCAGAAACCACATGGTGGCTCACAACCATCCATAATGAGATCTGACACCCTCTTCAGGTGTGTCTTCAGTGTACTTACATATAATAATAATAATAAATAAATCTTAAAATAAATAAATAAAACACAACTTCTTTAAAAAAAGAAAAAAAAGAATTCCAGAATTTGGCTGGGAAGCAGGTGATGGCTCTGTAGAGAGGACAGAAGAAACTGTGGAAGAGCTGAAGGAAGAGATCTTTTTCCTGGCCTCCTTGGGCATCTATATACACATGGTACATATACCAACAAGCAGATACATAGACATAAAATAAAAATAAATACATACATATACATATATATATATATATATATATATATATATATATATATATATATGATTTGCTGTTGAGATTTTTTGTTCTCCTGCACAGGGACCTGCTTTCAGATGGTGTTTTTGTGTGTACATCAGTCCCTGGTATTGATGACCATTACATTCAGCCAGCCAGGCTCTTGGACATGAGCATGAAGATGCCTCTGAGCCAAACCATTTATACCAAATTCTATACTAAACTCAAAGAAATACAAGTACCCTTCAAATAAAATTCCAGGGACCTCAGCATTATAGGCTCTTAGTAATCACTCCAAGCAAGCAGCCCTGGAGCTCAATTGGCCCATGGCACCTGAAACCTTGCAAACCTCCAGGGAGGCTGGCTCTCTGGGGCTTGGAACAGAAGAGGAGCTGGGTAGAGAAATCCCAGCTGGTAGAACCAAGATAGCTATGGAAATCTGAGGCAAATCAGTCTCAACAGGCTTCAATTCAGCCTCACCCCTCCCAACCTCCTGTCACCTAGGTTTCTGGAGGCAGAGAACAGAGGATATGAAGTCCGATGGGGTGTGGGAGTAGCTGTGCTGTGAAGGAGTCTCTGAGAAGTTTGAGGCCAATTTGTCATTCTGTTGAATGAGAGAAGATGCCCAGGATGAGTGGTCAGCATGATTGGCACATATTTGTCCTGAAAGAACAACCTTGAGAGCTGATGGATAGACTTCCACAGTAGGGCTTTGGGTAGATTCTGTGAAGAAGGGAATGAGGTCAGAGCTTTACCTACCTCAAAGCCCTATACCTCAGAATTCCTCAGACCCTGGGAAGGAAGGAAAAGTGGATAGGCAGAGCCACTTCCTGCTTGAGGCTGGCTGGCTGAGCCCTGCCCATAGCTTGTTCTCTATCTGATCCCACTCTCCTGTCTCTAACCTTCAGGGTTTCCCAGCTTCCTGCTACATTTCATCTTAAATTCAAGTAGCCAGGAGTCCAGGTGGGCGCTGCAGAAAGGGCATCTTTCTTTGGTGTTTGCTGGATGAGCAACCAAGGACTTGAAGCCTGGAAATGTGTGCTCATGAAAGTATAACTCAGGGCTCCCATCAATCAAAGAGAACAGTTCCTCAACAGCTGGGTCTGCTTTTTGGCAAACCCATGTAAATTTTATGTTCACCCGGGACATATACCAGATCCTACCTCTAAGTGATTGATCTTAAATATTTTGTTGTTTTGCCGGGCAGTGGTGGTGCACACCTTTAATCCCAGCACTTGGGAGACAGAGGCAGGCAGATTTCTGACTTCAAGGCCAGCCTGGACTACAGAGTGAGTTCCAGGACAGCCAGGGCTACACAGAGAAACCCTGTCTCGTGTACTCATGTATATATATATATATATATATATATATATATATTCACACACACACACACACATATATATATATATTTGTTGTTGTTATTTTTTTTACTATCTTTTGTTGGGGAGGTCTGATTTTGCTTCTTGCTTTATTTATTTACTTTGAGACAAAGCCCCATGTAGCTCAGACCAACCTTGTATTCTTGATGTAGCTAAGGATGACTTTGAACTCCTGATCCTCTTGCCTCCACCTGCAAAGTGGCTTTATTGGTGGCTCAAGTCTATAATCTCAGTACCAAGGAGAGGAGGAGGAATTTGAGGTTAGCTTGGCCTACAGTGTGAGATCCTCTCTCAAAATAAAACACAACAACAAAAGGTGACTTTGAGCTGGATGTGGTAGTGCAAACTTAAAATCAGACTTATCCTGACTTATGTTCAGGAAGCTGAGGCAGAGGGATCCCTTGAGCCAAAAGAGTTGAATACCAGCTTGTGCAAAATATTGAAACACTTTTATCTAAAAAAAAAATACCAAAAACAAGTAAATTAAATAAATAGTTTTGAATAGTTTTGATACTGAGCCTTCCCCGCTGAGAGTGTAGAAATGCTGCCCAGGCCTTTTTTTTTTTTTTTTTTTTTTTGTATTTTCGAGACAGGGTTTCTCTATATAGCCCTGGCTGTCCTGGAACTCACTCTGTAGACCAGGCTGGCCTTGAACTCAGAAATCCACCTGCCTCTGACTCCCAAGTGCTGGGATTAAAGGGTGCGCTACCACCACCCAGCTGCTGCCAAGGCTTTGATCAAAGCTGGAAGAAGAGGAAACCTATCTTTACTTCCGAGGCCAGGACCTAGGTGTCCCTGTGAGCAAATCTGTCCAGTGTCAATCAGTACACAGAAAGGCTAGCTCTGGATACCCATGGATAGTATAAGACAAGTATTTCCAGGTATCTACACTAAAGTAGCACAACCACACTCTGCCTCAAACCCAAGCTCTGGAAGAACAGCATAGGTACAGGTAACAGATTTGCGTTCAAAGGCTGCACCTGGAGCCAGCATTAGCATCTAATTTGAAAATCTTAGATTCAGGAGAAAGGTATGGGTTCTTGAGCTCAGGCTAGAACCAAGCAATTGAAAATAAGGGTGGGTCTCTCTCTTGGGGCACAAAGTCCAATGGAACAGTATGGGCTTCAAGGAAGCCCTCCAGACCTATGGAGTAAGGCCAGTATGCTGGCCTTCACTTCTCTCAACCCCACTTCTCTGAGCTGGGCTCTAAGCCTGCAGGAAGCCTTGCTTGGGTTGGGCAAAGAATATTCTAAGGGAGCATGGTAGCCCTGGTGGCCCCCCAGGTCTCCTGGCCCCTGATTGTTTTTTTGTATGGGTTCCCAGTGGCCATACTGACTCCTAGCACCCTAGGTCAAAAGTCTGTAACAGAGATCTGCTGATCACCCTGAATAGGAACAGGGAAGTTCCATTTACAAACACTCAGGGGGATGCTCAAGGCACTGGCTAGTTGAAAGCCAATAGACACCCTGTCCTACTTTGGGACTCCTAAACATTTACATTGAGCATTTAAACAGAGCATTACACTTCTGTCCAAGCCTACTGCAGTCCTGAGGGCCTATAGAAGAGGCAGCACCACAGCAGCCGCTTGGCTCCTAACTGTTCTTCTGACCTATATCCTTTAACCCCTTCTCCCTTCCTCACTATTAACCCCTTATAACTCAGGTGTCCAGTGCCTTCATCCCTCTTCTTGTACCTTTGGATAAAGCATTGGTGCCTCTAGGTATAGATCAGAATATTTTATTCAAGGTCCGGGGTAAGTGGCACAGCATGGGGGCCTGTTAGGGAGATCAGGTGGGGCTAGTAAGTCAATCACTGTAGGTCATGCAGATCGTCCTTTGTCTTTGTTTCCAGAGAAGTGAAGTCTTCTCTCCCCAGTGTGTGTGTGTGTGTGTGTGTGTGTGTGTAATTCCTTTGGCTGCTGTCATTTTCCCTGCAGAGCCAGATTTGGCTTTAGGTATGACTGATTGGTCCAAGTGTCAGGAATTGGGAAAAGCTGGGGTACTGTAGTGTAGAGGGTGTAGACCAGCTTGGTGGATGACTTCTGATGAAGAGGGAGGCAAGACCTAGAAGTACCAGGTACCCTTAGAGTAGATGCTGCCTTGAGCAGGGGAGGGGTTTCTAGAGGCCTAGGCTGAGCAGAAGCTAAGGTGACCCTGTGATGTCATAGGTTTCTCAGAGTTAGACCCCTGGTAGAGCAGATATGGAGAGTTTAGCTGCTCTTTTCTATATGTGAGGTTAGAGGGCAAGTATAGGTAAGTGGAGGACAATAGCTCCTGCTATGTGAGCTTTGGAAGACCTGACAGAGAAGCTGGAGTAACACTGCTCTTGGTTAGAACTCTCCTTTCAAATTGCATAGCAGAAGAGGCAGACCCATGCAGAAATCCCACAGGAAGCAGGGTCCCCAGCCCCAGAGACTGAGGCCTCTCCCTGTAGCTGAGCTGGGAGAACTGAGCAGGTGCTCCTGCTTAAAACCAAAGCTCTGTGCCTGGTGACAGAGCTAGGACAGGAGAGAGTGCCACCCTGTTTTCTACACTCCCCAAGCCCCAGGTGTCACAGCTGGGCCCCTAAGGCAATGTCTGATGCAACCCCAGCACAGAAAGGAGGCTGCTGTGGCCTATGGCCAAGCAGAAGGAAAGCTCTTTCATACAAAATTATTTTGTCCATCCACCCTTGGGACTCTTGCTCCTGGCAGAGGCCTGAGCCCAGAGGGCCAAGTAAGGCCCTTCAGCCTCTTCCGGCACTCAGCTGCCCAGAGCCTTAAATCAGCCATTCTTTATGTCCTGATCATCCCTCTCCCTTGCACAGCAATTCTGGATTCTTAACAAGACCTCTGGGTCTCCACCTGGGTAATTGGTCTCCAAAGGAAAGTGTCATGGAGACAGACCCAGGCCTCAAGGGATGGGTGGAGTCAGAAAATCAACACCCTTTTCTACTTTTGGTGTCTAATTGTGCTCAGGGGCTGCAACTCCCCAGCACCAAGAAGGCTTGTTTTTCAGAGTACTGGAGTGGAGTGGGGGTTTAGTGGCTTCCCATTCTCAGACACAAAAGACCACTGTGCTCTGCCAAGTGCTCAGATAAATCCAGGAATCAGGCCTATGGTGGTAGGCTGGGTGACAAAGCTAGGGTTTAGAGCTGAAGCTATGTAACCAGCAAAAAACTGGTGATACGGGAACTTGAGTCAGGTGCTTGAGGAAGTGCAGTACAGTCATACTGCACCTAGATCCTGGACTAAGCCATGTGAGGTTGGAGGATGTGTTTTTGTGTTTCACATTAGAGTTTATTTCTAATTGGGGTCGAATTCCCATGGCATAAAATTGTTTTAGGGGGTGATTTATTGCATTTCCACATTCATAGCATTTCAGTAACCACCAGATCTAGTTCCAGGCATTTGTTTGTTTGTTTGTTTGTTTTTTCGAGACAGGGTTTCTCTGTGAAGCCCTGGCTGTCCTGGAACTCACTCTGTAGTCCAGGCTGGCCTCGAACTCAGGGATCTGCCTGCAAAAGCCTAGTCACAGCCCACGCCCCCATCAATTATGCTCCTATAGGCTGTGTGCTCAAGTTGATGTTAACAAGCCTAAATCTGCCTGGACACCACAATTTTATCCATTGCTGCCAGCTTTCTTTCTGTGATCCTAGCATCTTTACTAACCAAGGCAATATACTTTACCTATACAACCTGTCAAAGCTACTTAAGATTTCCATTCCTAGTCTCTCTTTAACTATTGCTCTCCTATCTTGCGCTCAATCTTGTCAGAAGTTTGTTATTAGATTTAAGACAGACAGAATTCCCAAAGGCCTGACAGCTTCTCCCAGGAGGTCTCATAAGAAAGATGGACACCGCCACAGGATGCAGCCTGAAAGTGCAGTGGACAAAACCGGATACCTTGAGTCAAATGACTTAGCTAAACAAAGGTAGGCCATTTCTCATGTCATGGGTATCCATTCCACAGAGAAAAGCCGTGCATCTTCTGTGCTTGAAAGCCAGACTGACAGCCAAAGCCGCCATGGAGACCAGAGACCACAAAGAACTGCTGGCTACTGGAATCTGTCATTCTTTAATAATATAACTGCTAAGTTATTGTTTATTCCTCAGACTTCTGACTACATTGACAGCTAGACAGTTATCTCCTTACCTAAACTCTGTTTCCATTAAATGCTTCATATTACCTCTTCTTGCTCTGTCACTTTCCCAACCTTCAATTCTATTCCTTCTGATCCACAAAGGCTCATCTTAAAGACTGTTCATGTGGTTAACTCATGTTGTTATCTCTTTAATAAACTTGTTAGCTACAGAAAACCTACCCAAATCTACTGCTCATGGACCAAGTAGGCTCCATCCAGATAAGTACATCTGCCCAAGTTCCCACTTTACTACCTTTCCAAAGGGTGGGATTCCTCTGGGTTTCAATTGTACATCTTAAGAAAATTTTCCTTTCTCCCAAATGTACTTAGTCTTATTCCCTAACTATACTAATGTGTTCCAACATCTTGCCAAGTCCAGGCCCTTGCCATATCCAGGACAGCTCCAGAGGAGCATCCTTCAGATGCTCCAGTCTCCTCTCAGCTTCTCCAGACGCAGACAGCTTCTACTGGACCTGTTCTCCTGACCTATCTTCAAATGGCTCTACAAACCCTGGACAGCAAAGAAGCAGCCAGTCCTCCTGAGACTGGACAATCATCCCCCCATACTCCTTTCTCTAGGTTCTCCAGAGACACGCCGCCCCAATGTCAGCATGAAGCAACCAGATCACAACAACGACCCTATTCTTGCTTCGCTATATTCACCGTCACTTCTTTCCTTTTTTTCTTTTTCTTTTATTAATTAACCAAACATTGGGGAATGTTGGGGTTTTGTCTAAGCTCCACCCCACACCTACCTGGCAATAGCCAGGTATGCCCCGCCCCAGAGATCTGGCCCACTATAAGAGGGGCTACTTGCCCCTCCTCTCTCTCTTTGCTCTCCGCTCTCCTGCATACTCTCACCTCTCTGCCCCTGGGGCTCTTCCCCCCCCTCCACATGGTCATGGCTGGCCTCCACTCTCTCTATTCTCTCTCTCTCTCTCTCTCTCTCTCTCTCTCCTCTCTCTCCCACTAACTCCCATCCCCTATTCTGAATAAACTCTATTCTATACCATGTCTGTGTGTGTGTGGTCCCTCAGGGGCAGAGGTGCCCAGGCAAGGGCCCGCCTGGACACCTTCCCCCACGCCGCCTAGCCACACTCACCTAACCTATACTCCCCCCTTTAAGCCCCTTCATCATCCTGCTGCCGAAAGTCCCCCACCTAACCCCAAAATCCTTCAACAGACACTCAGGAGGCAAGAGTATGCCTCAATTGCAAGGAGAGGAGGGTGTCTCCTGATGTTATGTTAGCTGTGGAAACAAAGGATTGGGGAAAGGAGTGACACAGGCAGGGAAATAATTTTCCTGGAGGAGGCCATAGCAATGCAGGGTCTTGGCTAGATCAGACGTCAGGGGCCATCATCTCTCCTCCTAAGCCCAGGCCATAAAGGAACAGGCTGGCTCTGAGGAGATGTGGAACTCTGGTTTAAGCTATAGTAGCCTCATCTTTCCTCTTGTCAGGTGCCGCAAAGAGAAGACAATCTGTCTTACCTCCAGGACTCCTGTGTAAAGGGGCAGATACTAAGCTAACTGTTCAATACTGGTAACGGTGATGCCTAGAACAAAGTGGGGTTGTGTACCAGAACTCTATCCCTCCCAACATGACTGCAATCTAACTCAGGGGTCCATTATACTAGATTTCCCATAAATCTCATTTAGAAGAATCCCAGATCTTCCTCAAGTGCTATTTGTAGTTCCATAAATCTGGACTCTCAGTGACTTATGGAGTCACTGCCTACCCATGATGACATGTGTTTCTTGTACATCTAGAATGTCTGGCATCCCGGGGCACTACCCAGAAGTATGAAGGAAGGAACATGTAGGTTGTAAGCATGTATTTGCAAACAAGCTTGTGTGAGAAGGTATGCAATTTAAGTATATGAACATAGCTGTGTATATATTAGCAAGCATGTAGCTACACGTGTGTAGGTATTTGCATGAAGGTAGGCATCCAAGTTTGCAAACAGGTTTTGGGGGGAATGTGTGTATGTACTAGAATATGAACAAGAGAACATGACTGTGTACATATTGGCAAATAAGCAGACACACATTCTTGTGTTTGCAAACAAGCAGCTATACCTGAGTGTGTGTGTGTGTGTGTGTGTGTGTGACGAATGCAGCCTCCTCATTAGCTGTAGGCTGCTGCTTCCTTTTTGTTAGTTGATGACAGTAAAAAACAAATATGGTTATGAAAGGCACAGTACAGTGGTGGGTCCACTTGATAGCCTCCAGGTTTTATCATGTTTGCAAAGTGATGCTTTCTGTGCTCTTTTCCTCAGGATCCCTTCTAGAGCCTGGAACAACCATCTACCACTTGAAATTAATGACCATGGCTGTTCAGGAAGGGCCTAATGTCTGAAGAGAAATTCTGGGTTCATAGAGTTCACAGTCAGTAGAGACAATTCTAAGGCATGCTGTGAGAGGTTTCCTGGAGGAGGCATTAGGTCGATCCTTAAGACATCTTCCCAGCTGGGCGGTGGTGACGCATGCCTGTAATCCCAGCACTCTGGGAGGCAGAGACAGGCAGATTTCTGAGTTTGAGGCCAGCCTGGTCTACAGAGTGAGTTCCAGGACAGCCAGGGCTATACAGAGAAACCCTGTCTCGAAAAAAACCAAATCCAAAAAACAAACAAACAAACAAACAAACAAACAAAAGACATCTTCCCAGAGTGGATTGGGCCCAGGGTAAAACAAAGCTCACCCTAGGGCAATGGCTTTCAGCCTATATGTTAGGACCCCTTTGGATTTGAGTGACCCTTTCACAGGGGTCACCTAAGACCATCAGAAAACACAGATAATTACATTAGGAAACTTGAGAACCACTGCCCTAGGACAATAGCCTGGGAGGTTTCATGAAGAAAACTGTGCCCACCCCCCAAGGTGACACTATTCATTCTCAGTTCAAAGTGCCCACTTGTCCTTTTTAAGGAACCAATAAGCATGTTGTTTTTAAAAAAAAGATTTATTTATTTATTTGATGTATGTGAGTACAATGCCATTCCCTTCAGACACATCAGAAGAGGGCATCAGAGCTCATTACAGATGGTTGTGAGGCACCATGTGGTTGCTGGGAATTGAACTCAGGACTTCTGGAAGAGCAGTCAGTGCTCTTAACCGCTGAGCCATCTCTCCAGCCCAATAAGTGTGTTCTTGTTCCTGTACTTACTGTGAATGGCTCACAAAGTTTTGCTAAGGAATCTAAACATCAACAGGTAGGAGATATCTTCCCCAATGGGAACCTTACTAATTGAAAATGGGATAATGACATAAAGACATCTGGTTAGCCTAGGGGACACAGCAGGGGGATCCACTATGTAGGAGATTTTACATGGGAAATGAGAAGCCTCAAAAAAAAAAAAAAAAAAACCCTTTGGGTAAAAAGTATGTACCAGAACAACAACAACAACAAAAGTTGAATGTGGTGTCTCACATCTTCTGATCCCAGCACTTGGGAGTAAGATAGAGCAGGTGGACCTCTGTGAGTTCCAGACTAGTCTGGTCAACATAATGAGTTCCAGGACAGCTAGAGCTATGTAGAGAGATCCTGTCTCTAACAAACAAATAAACACACACACACACAAAAAAAATGTGTACCAAAAGAGTAAAAAACGTTTCAGATGATTCACCAATTATGGCACTCATCAAAGCCTTTCAAAAAGGGGAGATAGAAACACATACTTAGGAAGCTGTATGGCATATTTTAATTTCACAAACAAAAAACTAACAAAGAAGAAACCTGTATTTTGATGGCATTCCCCAGTGAAGAGAGATGAAATAAGCAAAATCAAATTTCAATTAATAGATTCATGGAAAAGAACAGTAGGAACATCTAATAATCAGGGTTGATATCCAGAACACCACTAACCCTCCTCTTCAAGGGCCCTGACTCAGAGCACACTCATCCTAGAAAGACAGATTAGGAAAGCTGTTACCAGGCCTTCCCTGAGCTTCACTGAACATAGAGTCACAGTATATGTTCTGTATGTTCTGAACTGTGGATATAATATCTTTTGCACTGTGTAAAAGCATTCACCTGTCAATAAGATGCAGATTGGCCAGTGAACTGGGGCAGGATTAGAAGGTGAGACATCTGATTGATATGTATGTATGTGTGTATATATATGGAGAGAGAGAGAGAGAGAGAGAGAGAGAGAGAGAGAGTGAGAGAGTAATTCTGGGATTGAGTTAGGCAAGAGGAGATTTGCCTGGACACACTGAACCCAGAAGCCCTGAACCATGCCACAATTAAGATGATTAGTCTCCCCTTTCCTAAATGGACTATCTTGGACAAGCCTCAGTTCCCCATCTGTATCAAGAAAACACCTACATATAGGCTTCTGGAAGAGCCATATAGGGTACCCATACTTTTCTCCTTTCTTCTTCCTTTTCTAAGACAAATCCCTAGTAAGGTGGGAAGCAAGAAGCAAAAAGCTATTCCGAGCAACAGAAGCAGCAGCTATCTAAAGTTAAAACATCCTTTAACATGTGTTTCTTAAAAAGGCTTTGGTAAATCTTGCTTTCAGCAAAATGGCTCAGATCAAAGATGTTCTATGTTTGTACCAACTAAGAACAGAAATGGGATGCACCTCGGCACAGAACACAAAGGTCTCTGATCTTGAGACTCAGTCAGGCCTTTCTCTTGCCTCCAGTTTTCAAATGCCCACATTGCACTGAACAGTTTAAGCCATTGTTGGCCCCTCCTCTCAAAATCACAGACCTGGGGATGAAGGTGTAGCTCTGTAGCAGAGAGCTTGCCACTTGCCTAACATACACAAAACCCTTACTTTAATACCCACCAACAAACGACAACAATACACACATACACATATGATGGGAGTCAGAGAGGGAAGCATGTCAGCTTGTAAGCTGTTCAAGACCTGTAAGCAGATTTTCTGTTTCTAGATTTTTGATGTTGTTATTGTTGGGTTTATTTTGTTTTGAGGCAGGTTTTTCCTATGTAGTCCTGGCTAGTCTGGAACTCACAGAGATAGTCTTGTCTCTGATTCCCAAGTGCTGGGATTAAGGGCATTAAAGACATGTGCCATAATGCTCAGCTATTCTTGGATTTTGAGAACTGGCATGTGCTTGTTTGCCAGAAAACACATTACAAATGCAATCATCAGGGTTGGGAGATGGCTCCAATAAAGTGTTTGCCACACAACTGTGATGAAAGGTTTCCCAATACCCACATAAGAGCTGGGTACTGAGACATGCATCTGTAATTCCATGACTGGGTATGTGTATATGTATGTGTATGTGATATATTTATATAAAATTTCAGAGCACAAGTTAGGAAGAAATCCAGTGTCAATAACTGGTTTCCCAAGCACACGTACACATGTGCACACAACTACATAAAAACATACATACATTATACACATCAAACAATGTTACCATCTACTAACAGCAAAGGACATCTTTAGGTGTTGGTAATGGAACCCAGGGCCTAGGGCTTGTCAAACACACACTCTAGCATTGACCAGCGTTCCCAGCTCCTATAGATGACATATCAACACTAAAAGACCCCAAACTGGAAGCCTTCCCCTCTGTCTGGGGAGTCCTCACTGTAATTCAGTAGTTTTACCAAACCAGCTAAACAGTAAGCTAGGAGGGCTGTAGGCCCCATCCTTGGGAGCCACAGTGAGGTGAGAGGGAGTCTACTGGAAAAGTACCACCCTAGACCTGGAAAGAGAAACTGCTCCTAGGGTTAATGTGACTTCAGAACCAATAGGTGATTGTTTCAAGTTCCAGGTAGGCTCTCACTCCTGCCAAGTCCCCTATCTAGTTTCTACTTATCCCCACAGGGCCACACATTCTGAAGACCTTTGTGAGGGTTGCTGTGCATCAAGAAGGACAAAGCCCCTCCTGTCAGGGCTTTCTGAGAAACACAGAGACTATCAGGTTAAAAGATCTTCCTATAAATTGCTATGACATTTTCCACATTCCATAAATCTTGGAAACCACACTTACTAAAGCCAGTGGGCTATAGGTATGGAGACCACCCTTTCTGTGTTCCAGGAAGGGCTTCTTACATGCACAGCTACAGCACAAGACCTTCAACAGCTTCCAGCTGACCTGCCTCCCCCTTCCTTTGCTTGCCTTAATTCCTGTGTCCTCAGGAATGAATAAAATTGCTAACATTCAGTGCCTGGATGTACAGAAAGCAATTTAGAGGGGGCTTCTTGTAGGAATGGGGGCTTGTCAAAAGTTTCCACTAGCCTGCCTGCCCATGTTAGAGAATGTGGAGCTGTTGAGATAAGAAAACCTTCGTTTGGGCTCACTACCAAAAATATAAGAAAACCTTGGTAAATGATCCAACTGGAGCAGGTCATTGGCAGGTCATGAGGGCCCCAGACCTGTAGAGATCACAGGAAAACAAAGTCTTCTCACCTAGATTTTTGTTTTTGTTTGTGTGGCGGTCCTATTCCTTTCCTGGGCTCCAAGGACTTTGCCCCAGACCAGCAGGAGGCAGAAAGCCCATAAAGGAGAAAGCACCAGGAAGTGGTTAGAACTTATGCTAAGGGAGAGAGCTTTTAAGTGATATCTCTTGGCTCAGACTTTAGGGCACATACGTGCTCTCAATAAGGAAGGGTGTTTACACCTGAGCATGCATGATTATGTATGCCTGTGTATATGTGTTTTCTGAATGTGTACAGGAGAAGCCCAGTGGCTAACGCACAGAACAAGAGGATTGGAGGTGCTCCCAGAACAGCCCACCCACCCCCATCACGAGCTCCTCCTTCCTCCAGGCCAGGAGTTAGTTGGGGCGACTCCCACGTGTAATGGCAGGAGCATAAACCTAAGATCACAGGTGGTGCCACTAAAGATATGCTATGAGGTAGCTGATGTGGGGAATAAAGCTGCTCTCCATAAAACCCCTTCCAGGAAACCTTTTCCTCTGTTTGAGGAGTCCCCACTGTATAGCTTAGGAGTTGACCAAATCACCTATCCACCTATCCGGAAAGCTGGGAGGGCTGCAGGCCCCACCCTTGGAAGGCAGAGAAGGGAGGGAGGGTCCACTAGCAAAGCACCACCTCATGCTTGGAAACTGGTCCTAGGGTTGAGGTGACTTAGATCCAACAGGTGCTTGCTTGCCTTTCAAATTCCAGGAGGGCAGCCCCTTGCCCCTGCTGGGGATCCCTAGCTAGTCTCAACCCTTGACCAACAGGGCGGCATGCTCTAAAGACCTTTGTGACAACCTGTGCATCCAGGAGGATGCTGTTCTCCTGCTAGGGCTTCCCTAGAACAGAGACCAGCCCACGACAGGCAAGGTAGTCTTAGTGAGCGCACCTGGTGTTTCTGGTTTCCTCCCGTGAAGATGGCTCTCAGCCAACTCGAACTCAGAAGGAAGGAGACTGCGCCACTGAGCACTCCCACCCATTGTCAGCTGCAAACTGGGGGTTGGGCGGGGCTAGAGAAACAAGAACAGGTGCTTGCCGACTGAATTGGGAGGCCCAGGGGGGCTGCTAGCCACCCTATCCAATTCGGCCCTGTGCCGAACTGCCGACTCTTTTAACTATTGAGTACAGGGTTGTGGGGGTCTCCACAGATGGGGCGTGGCCAAGTCCTGGCCAGGGACTGGTGGGTTTCTAATCTGTCTCCTGGCCGCCAACCAGGTTCCTCCCGCGCAGGCAGGAAAGGGTTCACTGGCCAGGAGACCGCGCCTTTGTTTGCTTGAGATCCCCACCTGTGCCCAATTAACTCGGACAAATGAAGGCGAACTGGATTGAGTGAGTGCAACCAAAATAAGAATTCGCCCCAGGGAGTGGCTAGATCCTTCAGCCACACGGGCGCCTGGCCCAGCAGCTGGCCCTCTTTGCCTCATACCTTGGAGAATTTTCAGATTCAGTACTCTAGACCCTATTCTTCAGGCAGGTTTCTGTGTGTACCATTCATTCCTGCCCCCCCCTTCCAGGTCTAGGGCCTCTTTCATTAGCTTCTGACCACTAGTGCCCACTGCTCCAGTCTGCCTGCCATCTCTCATGGGGTTTCCTTCTATTTTCCTGTCCAAAGAGTGACAGGATGGGCTATTTCATAGGGAACTTGGTTTCAGGAACACAGAGAATGGAGTGATGAGGGAGATGCACCACCCACCCCCACACCCTGCCTGTCCCAGCTCTAGACTTTTAAAATCCTCACCTTCAACCAGAATATCCCTGACCCTCCTCGCCCCCGCGCCCCCCCCCCCCACCTTACACATCAGCTTTCTCCTAAACCCCATCAGTCCTAGCTTAGCATCCTGGTGTGAACTTTGAGGCTCCTCCCCAGTCATTGTACATCCACCTGTCCTACAAGCAGCCTACCCCATCTACATGATACTTAGCTTCCACATAGATTCTGAGTTTTGCCCACTTCTTTAAAAAAAAAAGAGAGAGAGAGAGAATTATGTATTATTTTATGTATATGAATACACTGTAGCTGTCTTCAGACACACCAGAAGAGGGTATCAGATCCCATTACAGATGGTTGTGAGCCACCATGTGGTTGCTAGGAATTGAACTCAGGACCTCTGGAAGAGCAGTCAGTGCTCTTAACCACTGAGCCATCTCTCCAGCCCCTAGCCTACCTCTTAAAACCTGCACACCACAGGCAGAGACTTGAGCTACCCCTCCCATCCTCTTGTTCACCAGGATGTTAAGAGACTGGTGGACAGCTGGCTCCCTTTGGCCATGCTGGCTCTCAGTAAGGGTGGGAGTTGCTGTTCTCTGGCCTGTACTGGGCACTCATTATCAGGGAGCCAGAGTCCACATACACAGCACTAGGACCTACTCTCTGACCTGGGCTCAGACCCCTGCATGGAGGCAAATGTTTCTAACTTTGAAATAAAAAACTAAGGGCTGAGGATATGATAGAGTACTTGCCTAGCACCGGGTTCAATCCCTAGCAATTTTAACATAAAACAAAAAAGAACAAAAAATAGATAGGATTAAAAAATATAAAACCCAAATTTTTAGAAATCAGGCCTTTGAGCAGTATAAGCCTTGTACAGAGCCTCTGACTGTGGTGTACAGGTTTTAAGAGGTGGGCAAGGGGCTGGAGAGATGGCTCAGTGGTTAAGAGCACTGACTGCTCTTCCAGAGGTCCTGAGTTCAATTCCTAGGAACCACATGGTGGCTCACAACCATCTGTAATGGGATCTGACACCCTCTTCTAGTGTGTCTGAAGATAGCTACAGTGTACTCATATTATCAGATAAAGTATAGGTAGGAATGAAAAACACCAATAATCTAATGTTTCATGGTTAGAAAGTTCTAGAAGATCCTACACAGTAAAATCTATGATCAGTGGGCACTTTTGGGACCGCCCATTCCTACTCCCTGTGAAGATGGCAAGACCTTCTGGTCCTGTCCAGGAGATAGATGTGTATGTATGTGTATGTATGTACATAATCCTGGTTCAAAGAACTTGGCATCCAGAAACCCAGCAGCTTCTGTCCTAGTTAGCAGAGGGCTTGAGAGGAGAAAAGAATAGTGAGTGACCTTGGGATGGTTAGAGACTCTTGAAGAGGCTGGGGGGTGGAGATACCTATTTTGAGAGGTAGGACTATGACTTGATAACATCTAGTGTACAGTCTGAAGCCTTAAGACGCAGGTCAGCTTGGGGAGTGAAGTCATTGATTTAAGAGAAAATCCAAGAAACTGGTCAATCCTTCTTGGGTCTTGTGAGAATCTGTTAAAGAAGCCATGTCCCTCTAGTGGGTTGTGGTTTCAAATGTTGCCTTGAGCTTATTTGGAAGGAGCTGGAGATGAGGCAAAGCTACACCTGAGACCCAGGGTGATCACATGGAAAAGGAGGAGAGTGACACAGAATGGAGGGCATGGTATTCACACAAACTTGCTCAGGCCTTTGTGAGGTAAGGACTCCAGTCAATCAAGATCACCTAGCAAGAATATGTGCATGGATAGATGGAGATCCATGGATAGAGGGGTGGTACTATTTGTTGAAGATGATAGCTTAAATGTGAGAGAATTCCCGGTGACAAGACCAGGAGGATCTGGGGGCTGCTAAGATAGCCTAAAGCTTTGTAAAGTTGAGGAAGGTAAAGAGTTCAAGATAGCAGTGACCAGACAGGAAAAACAAGGGTGTGACCTGAGGCCTCAGGGCTTCAGGGACTCCTTCAGAGAGCAGGCCTCTGCTACATTGATCAGCTAGGAGTTCTCCAGTAAAGGTCCCACCTACAGTCCTCATCAGCCATGGAATGGAAAAAGACACTTCCATTCTCCATCCCGTTTTCTCAAATCTTAGAAAACCTCCTTCCCACCCAGTGTCCTCTCTACATTGCCTCCCTTCACTGTCTACCTCTAACAATCATTCCTGGAGGTGGCTCTGTCAGGACAAACCTGGATACCTGTTGTGAACACTGACTTGGGTCTCTCGAGCAGGCCTCTTTAGATGTCTCCTTTCCTCCAGGTGCGTTATGTGGTCTGGTTCTAGGCACCTGTGGGGGACCCTGGGGTCCTTCCTCTATCTGTGCTATACTGAGGATTTGTGAGTACTATCATGCTATACCAGAACACAAAGGACTCCCAGAAGTTACTGCACCTGCTAAAGAACTATATCATTATGCCCTTTAAGGGGACTGGGGACTTCTGGTGACTGAGGAACAAATTCATTGTCCTTACAGGACAGCAAAAAGTAGTTTGAAGGAATTCAGTATTAAGGTCTATTCGGATGTGCTCATTGGGATTGGAGTTTGAGGAGATAAATAATTTGAGACCACAGACAGCAGGCCAGGTGGGCAAGAGGCTCTGGCATTTCACACATACTTTTACACTGATTCTTGGGAAAAAAATTTCAGTTTCCCTGACACTAGTGTCAAGTACTCAGTAAGGGACACAAGTTAATCAAGCACCTTTTTCAAGAAAGACAATTTGAGGCATAGTATCTCACACCTTTAACCCTAGCATTGCAGAGACAGGTAGATTTCTGTGAGTTCTAAACCAACCTGGTCTACATTGTGAGTTACAAGTCAGACAGGGTTATACATAAAACAAAAACAAGACTCTACTACCTTCTGGGACAAACTCAAAGGAACTGCTTGCCATATCCAGGCCAGATAGGAACTCAGGATTAACTTTAATAGATTGAAGTGTGTATTTGTGTGTGTGTGTGTGTGTGTGTGTGTGTGTGTTTGTGTGTGTGTCCCAAAGCTCTTGCTATCCTTGGAAAGAAGGTTTAGCCCCACCCCCAGAAACAGCCAGACTTCCTTGTGCAAATGGGTTCAAGGCCATAGCTTAATAATATGAGAGAGGAAGTAAAATGTTAATTTACAAGATTAGATGAGGCTTGCCTTCCCAGGAAGGCTAAGGACACTAGAGAAGATAAGTATCTATAAAGCTAGACAAGTACGTTAAAGTGGCTAGTCAGTCAAGGAGATACCCATGCATAAAGAACTGCCACTGGAAAGAATACACCGGGAATAGTAGACTGACCAGCCCTAGGACCTCTGAATGTAAACGTGTTTGGAGGTAGGCCTTTAAGGATGAGATCTCAGATCCCTTGGCTAGTCTGACTAGGATCTTCAGAGAGGTTGGAACATTCACAAAGTTACCAGGGAAAAGCAGGTACAGAAAAGAAAACCATGTGAACACTTGAAAATGAATCAGAGCTGGGCAGTGGTGGCGCACACCTTTAATCCTAGCATTTGGGAGGCAGAGGCAGGTGGATTTCTGAGTTCGAGGACAGCCAGGGCTACACAGAGTAACCCTGTCTCGAAAAAAACAAACAAACAAACAAAAAACAAAAACAAAAGCAAAAAAAAAAAAAAAAGGTAAATATCAAATTTCACACCAGGGATTAAAATGGCATTACCTATGTCTACAGAGGCCCTGGAGAACATTTGGAAGATGGGTACAGCCACAAAGTGACCCAAACTCAACAACCATCATAATCATACCATGGAATAACACCTTCAAAGTCATATTTTTACTATAGCTTCCTTCCTTTTTTTTTTTTTTTTTTTTTTTTTTTTGGATTTGGTTTTTTCGAGAGAGGTTTCTCTGTATAGCCCTGGCTGTCCTGGAACTCACTCTGTAGACCAGGCTGGCCTCGAACTCAGAAATCCGCCTGCCTCTGCGTCCCAGAGTGCTGGGATTACAGGCGTGCGCCACCACCGCCCGGCTATAGCTTCCTTTTAAGTGGCTACAGGAGGACCATCTACTTTGGCAAAGAGCAACCCAAGAAATATGAGCTCCAGATACAGAGACTCTGATGAAGGAGGTAAAGGGGATCTTCAAGATGAAAATCAGAGGCCATCTCAAGATGCCAACCCCACCCCCGCACAGAAGGATCAGGCTGAGAGCCTTTCCCAGAAAGGCCCAGTGCAAGTGAATTAGTAATTTGATCAGAGAAAACTAAGCAAGCAAGAAGAGAAAGGCAATTATTAACCCTTTGGAAAAGCACAAGAGTTCAAGTTAGAACAAATATCAGAAGCCAAATGCAGATCTTGTTGTCACAAAACAGTTTAATTGAATTCCTAGCAATAACTACGGGAAAGAAAGAGAAAAAGCAAGAGAAAACCCAAGTATTCAGTGCCAAGACAGGAGATGAGAGAAAGATAAACATGCTCCCACCCTGGTGAGGTCAGTGGGTAGCAGCTTTTTAGTCCTGTCAGGGCAAGTGACAATGAATCCCACTAGAGTTGGGGCAGGCTGAGAGTAGGGTGCGGCTGAGAAAATGCTTCTCTAAGTCTTATAGAACATTTGTCTCAAACTACATTCACATATAATGCTAATAGAGAATGAAAGTAAAAGTTATATTGGTGTCCTTTCTGTGAGACCCGAGAGTGATAAAATAATGTTGTCATAACCTATAACTAAAGTCTGCTGCAATAGCTGTTTTTATTCCTAAGAATGTGTCTCTAAATCACCTTCCCCACTCTTTGACAATAGACATTTCACATTTTACATTTCACCTTGTCTTGATGGTTGAAACTGGCTGGGGTTTCCCATTATGGTGTGGCCTCATGAGGTCCAATTTCCTCTACCCATGTTAAATGGCCTTCATATGCCTCCTATCTGGCACAGTGCCCAGAAGCCTTGCTTGTGAGGCCAAGGACAGGCCCACACTTGTAAAACCTGGACTTCTGGCTCTCCATCAGCCTGAATTTCAGCTTTAATAGAGCAAACCTGGGACACCCAGCCTTACACTAGCTTACTCCAGATCCTACAGGTAAGGGGAAAGTTAAGTACACTTGGTTAATGGAATAGAAGATCATAAGCACTCCCTTCCAGGTACCAGACAGGCTGGATACAGTTGGACCAGGTTAGGATCTTCACAACCATCTTTTCCCACAGGAAGTTTAAGACATCCATATAACATCACAGTGGCTCAAGACCCCTAATTTCTCCCATATTTTTCTATAAATTTTTCTTAGGCCATGGTTTTGAGTGAGAGTGACATAGCCCTTACCTGTACAACTATCTAGGCTATTTTTCAAATAATCCAAGATTACAGTCTGATTCTCACTCAATTCCCAACTTAAAGTGGTTGTGGCTTTCTGGAAGATCCTTCACTGCCCTGTGCAGAAAGAGCCTCCTCTCACATGGACAAAGCCCGTGCTCATGTCTGAATGTCCAGCCTGACATACCCTGGAAAACACCCTTCCAAGACACTGACACCTATGTACAGGGCCAGGAAGAAAAGTTTTCAGGGCAGGGCCTTGGGACTATTCAAAATCACAGAGTAACCAAAGTAACTACAGGTCCACAAATAATTATTCCAGTTCCCCACAGACTCTGGTGGAGTCTCAGTCCTACCTGGTCCTTGGGGCCTCAGGTGCCTTGCGGACTAGCAGGGCTGTCTTATCACGGCCTGCCTGGACGGAATGCGGTGAAAACCTTTGCCTGGTACAACTGCCGCTGCTCCACAGCCCAGGAATTTTGTGTTGAATAATTTTTAACTTCTGCTCTGAGAAAAAACACGGTTTGTGTATAATGTTCATCGACACAGGAATGCCAAGGGGCTTTCATTGAAAAGTGAAGACTTTGTAATAATGAGGAAAGCCTGACTTGGAGATTCAGGAACACAAACAACAACAACAACAACAACAACAAAAAGCCACAAGAAAGCAGTCCTGGGGGCTTACAGACCCTGCTGGTATCGAGTCCTAGATGCTGAATCCTGGACACTTACAATTCAAGGGCAAGGCAACAGCCCTCCCTGGAGAAAAACAGAACATTGTGGGAGTAGGAAACAACTCCCTTTTCCAGGAGAGGTTTGTGTTTCCTGATAGGAACAGAGACACCCTCCCCCACTCATTTCTGCATGGACTACTTGTTCTGTGGTCACTCATCCCATCTGGCCCCTAACCCAGTGAAATGTCCTGTGATTTTTAAAGATCTTTGTATTACAAAAATTGCCCTGTCAAGAATCACTTTGTACTCTTTAGCCGGCTTTCACAACCATTACACTCATTCTCAGTGGTGGGCACTCAAAAGGTCTACTCCAGGAGGGTAGGTCCCTTCTTATTCAATATTCAGGCTTATATCCTGCCTCCAGGCCATACCTCACCCACCCACCAAGGCCCTGAGCCATCTATTATTCTGAGATCTTCTTGCTCTGCCCTGGTGGGAGTCTAAAGTGATAACCTCAGGACTTTGGAGCTGGACAAGGAGGTAACTGAGTGTGGCTGCCATGGACCCTGTGGCCACTTGTAGGCCATGAGTAGAGTTCACAGGAGACAAGTGTAGACCAGACTACAGAAGGCAAAGAGTCCTCAGACAAAGACTTTGTTTTACCTTAGGAGGGCATTTGCTGGCTTGCCCTTGTACTGTGCCCTATTTCCTATGGAGTGTTCAATAAAGTTTTTTTTTCTAATTATGGACATTAACCCCGTTTCCCTTAGCATAAAGTATAAGCTGCATCCATATGACCTCTGAGTTGTTACCAGCTCATGTGCTGGGACAGTGTACAACATCAAGGTTCTGCAGGGGAACTGTTATATTAGGTCTCTTTCAGGCTTCTCTGCCTACACTGCTTATGATCCCTATAGCCCACGCAAGCACCAGTGCTTAGCCTTGCCAAATTGATGGGTGATCTGAGTCCTTCTCAGTCTTTTATTTGTGTGTCTCTATTGATTCTGGGCCTCTGTTCATGAAGGTTCCAAGTTAAGGGCACCCTTTTATGAAAATGCCACTCACAGTCTCTTACTAATTTCCCCACCATAGTATTGTAGAACTTCATTCTTCCAACTCTAATAATATTTAAATTATTTTTATTACAAGTTATTTGTTGATCGTGTGTGTGTGTGTGTGTGTGTGTGTGTGTGTGTGAGGGTTGGTGGTAAATACTGTTACGCACTGATTCATCTTGCCAGATCCCAATCACATTTTAATATGGCTTATGGATGAGAGGTCACAAGGCCTGGTACCTTTCTCCGCCCCATCTCAGATCCCAGAGGTGTGTAGCTTGCTGAGGAAAACTGAGTTTCATTTTCTTCCCCATCACATATTCACCCACCCTGATAAACTCATCCCCTTGGCTTATGGACTTTTGTTAGTGTATTTTGTAGGAGGCCTAAGCCTATACATCATTTGTTCCTGTGCTAAGTACAAATATAGCAACTGCTTTTCATAGGCCCTTAACATCTGGAGGAGCTAACTCTTTCTGTTCTTTCACTCTTAAGGATTATTTATTTATACGTTGGTGGTGGTGGTGGGTTTTTGTTTGTTTTTTTTGAGACTGGGTTTCTCTATGTAGCTCTGATTGTCCTGAAACTCACTATATATACCAGGCTGGCCTGGAACTCAGAGATCAGCTTGCCTCTGCCTCCTGGGTGCTGGAATAAAGGTGTGTGCCACCATAACTGTATTTATTCACACCTTTTTATTTCATAATTATTAAGATAAGTTTATCTAATTCCTGGAAAAATTTCAAACGAGATTTGGAATAGGTTTTGTAGATTTCTAGGAGCTCTAGAAACTGGCTTCTAATAGTGTTTCATCTTCCCAGAGACTGGAGACACCTGAATAGGCTCAAGTTCCTTGAATTTTAAAGATTTGGATAGGGGTGGTATGCACTAACATAAGTTAATAACTAGATACTAACATGAATTTTATTTTTTTCTAATTAGTTAATGCTGATGTTGAAAAATACTATCTACCTGGGTAGTGGTGGCTCACACCTTTAATCCCAGCACTCGGAAGGCAGATTTCTGAGTTCAAGGCCAGCCTGGTCTACAGAGTTCCAGAACAGCCAGGGCTATACAGAGAAACCCTGTCTTGAAAAACAAAACAAAACAAAACAAAAGAAACAAAAAAGAAAGAAAGAAAGAAAGATACTATCTAATTTTGATGATGTATTTTTTTCTATTAAAAAATTAAGATAAACCAGAAGGTGGTGGTGCACATCTTTAAGCCCAGCACTAGGGAGACATAGACAAGTCAATCTCTGAGTTTGAGGCTATCCTGGTCTACAAAGTAAGTTCCAAGACAGCCAGGGCTACACAGAGAAACCCTGTCTTGAAAAACCAAAAAGAAGGAGTAAGGGGAGAAGAGGAGGAGTTGGGGGTGGGGAGAAGGAGGAGGAAGAAGAGGCGGAGGAGGAGGAGGAGGAGGAGGAGGAGGAGAAGAAGAGGAAGAAGAAGAAGAGGAGGAGGAGGAGGAGGAAGAAGAAGAAGAAGAAGAAGAGGAAGAGGAAGAGGAAGAGGAAGAGGAAGAGGAAGAAGAAGAAGAAGAAGAAGAAGAAGAAGAAGAAGAAGAAGAAGAAGAAGAAGAAGAAGAAGAAGAAGAAGAAGAAAAGGTTGGATGTGGTGGCAGAGGCCAGTAATTAATGCATTTGAAAGACTGAAGCTAAGAATAAAAAAAAAATCTAAGGCCAGCCTGGGATACAGAATAAGATCCTATCTCAAAAAGAGAAATGAATTTTTAAAAAGAGAAGGTGAAATTTATTTAAAACTAATCATTTAAAAGTGTGTGTTTCATTGTTTACCAGCCTGGGAACCACCATTTTACCTGTCTTTAGAATGTTATCATGTTTGTACCTCCTGGAGACTTTGTACTTCTTGGGTCTAGCTCCCATCTGCTTTCTAATTCTATAGATTTACCTGTCCTAGGCATGTTATGTAAATGAAATCACATACTATGAAACATTTTATGTCTGGTGGTGACTGCTTCTTTCCTTTTTCTCCTCCTCTGAGAGAGAGTGGGTGATAGGGAGAGGCAGGGAAAGGAGAAGAGAAGGAGAGAGTCTCACTACAGAGGCTTGGCTGGCCTGGAGTTCCCTATGTAAACCAGGCTGGGCTTCAAACATACAGAGTGTGTCTCTGCCTCCAGAGGGCTGGGATTAAAGGTGCCTGCTATCATTCCCAGCAGTATGTTTGGCTTCTTTAATAATGTTGATTTTTTTTTAATCATGGTAAAGTATATGTAACAAAATGTACGATTTAAACTATTTTAAAGCAGATATTTTAAGACAGAATTAAGCATATTCACCTCTTATGCAAACATTATTGAGCACCCTCCACACTGAATATTGCTCCAGAGATTGCATGCCTGTAGATCATAGGGACTGACATTTTTGTGTTGGGCCCATTTCATTTTACATGATATTTTCAAGGTAATATTATTGATTTTTGTAGGTTTGTCCTATTGTTTTAATTGTTGCTGGGCTTTGTTTGGTTTTGGTGATTAATATTGAATCTGGGAACTTGCATGTGCCAAACTTTAAAGTGCACTACTGGCCCATGTAGATTTGTCTTCTATTCAGCAACCTTTATATACTTGCTTTCTCATTAATTATATGTATTTTTAGAAAAAGGAATCAGTCTTCTGCAAATAACTTAAGTATATGATATACACATTTTCCCCGGGTGGTAGTGGCGCATACCTGTAATCCCAGCACTCTGGGAGGCAGAGGCAGGCGGATTACTGAGTTCAAGGCCAGGCTGGTCTACAGAGTGAGTTCCAGGACAGCCAGGGCTATACAGAGAAACCCTGTCTCAAAAGAACCAAATCCAAAAAAACACAAAAGAAAAAAACAAAACACATTTACGATCTTCAGACCATCTCATGAGTTTTCCTTCCTTGTTGTGTGGACAGTAGCACCCAGTGCTTTGTTGAGCAGCAGCTGCTGATGTGTGTGGGAATGCTGGACCTGGCTCAAACCTTCAAGAGAATACACTAAATTTGGTGTCAATTTATGTGTGCTATGGGACTTAGTTCATAAGCTTTACAATGTTAGTAAACTTTTCTTTTATCCCTGGTTTACTTAGCTTTCTTCCCTCTTCCACATCTTCCTTTTTTGGGCAGGGTCTCATGTAGCATGTTTTGATCCCAAACTCCTTGTTAATCCTCTCCCCATCTTCAGATTGCTGAGATCATAGTCTGTTATCATGCCTGGTGTATGTGATGCTGGGGATAAAGTCCAGGGCTTCATGTGTACTGGCTAGCATGTTACCTATTGATTCATACCCTAATTACCCTAATCTGTCTGGTTCAAAATTATTCAAAACTTTTTTGAAGTTTTTCTTTATTTTTGATTGTGTCTCTGTGTTGGTATGTGCATGTGCATGCTGATACCTTCAAAAGTATGTACATGTGAATGCTGGGATTCTCAGAGGCCAGAGGAATTGGATACCCTAGGACCTGAAGTTATAGGCAGTCATGAGCTACTCAGTGTAGGTGCTAGGAATCAAAATTTGGTCTCTACCAAAAAAAAAAAAGCAGTATATACTTTTAACCACTGAGCCATTTCTTTAGTCCCTAGTTAAAACTTTTTCTGCATCGGCTGAGGTAATCACATTTTCTCCATTAAGTTACTGAGACATTCTTTTATTCCTAGGACATAATCCACCTGCTCATAGTATTTGTATTTTACACATCGATGATCAGCAACTTTCTTGCAGTCCAGAGGAGTGCAGGAGGTGGCTTGGTCCTTCTTGATATCAATTATCATGAAGCACTAGGAACTGAAGGGGATACTGAAGTGTAGACTACCTGGTGAACATAGGAGTTACCATTTGTGAGATGAGAGTTGTATTGGGTCTTTAAAATGGGCTCAGTCTATAAAGGTACCTGTAGCCCAAGCTTGAGGACCTGAATTCAATCCCCAGGGCCCATATGATAGGAGAGACCTAACTGCAAATTGTCCTTTGACATCCACATGAGTGCTATGATATGCACACACAAACTAAAGAACACATGCATGAACAAATGTGCATGCACACACATATATGTAAATTATATATATATATATATATATATATATATATATATATATATATATATATATATATGATTTTAAAATGCTATGGGGTAGTGGCAGCCTTTAATCCCACCACTCAGGAGGCAGAGGTGGGTGGATGTCTGAGATTGAGTCCAGCCTGGTCTACAGAGTGGGCTCCAGGACAGTCAGAACTACATAGTGAATTCCTGTCTCAAAAAGACAGACAAACAAACAAACAAAAATGCTTATATCAATCTCGGGAATAAGAATTTTGGTACATGAAGAAAGGTAGTATTTAGAAAAACAACCATTACACAGGGAAAGGGGACATAGCTCTAGCAGGAGACATGATGAAAACTCTGTTTATGTGACCCATAAAATATCTAGGGAACTTAAGCATTTTAGGACTCAGAGGCTCGCAGTATTTGCTGCCTGATACTGCACCAATAGTTAGAATAACTAGTCTGAAGCTGCTGCAAGGTCAATTTATAGGAAAAATTTTACATCCTGGTATCCATGGGCTACCATGGCAGATGGGTAAAAAATACGAACCAAATGGAATATCTTGTATGCTGTCACCCAATTCACAAACCCTGTATCTCCTTCTGCTGCTACATCTGAGCTCTAGAGAAGGGAAGGACAGGGGCTGTCCTTGGCCTAAATATTAGATACTGACTGCTAATGCTAGAAACAGGTTGGTATAAGGCACATGGCTGTTACAACAAAGGACAAATACCAGTTTGAGGCGAAGGCATCTGTGAGGAAGATACATATACCTTGTATAAGAGTTAGGATAAAGAGCTGGGAGAATGAGCTGCTTGTCTCTTGAAGGAACAAGATGTTGGGGCAGCAAACAGGGTTCTAGAGAAGCCATACTTTCCTAGGGGAATGTTTGAGAATAGAGTAGCCAGCAGGAGTAGATCAAAGAAGTCCAAAGAGACCATGTTTCTTTTTCTTTTTCTTTTTCTTTTTTTTTTTTTTTTTTTTGAGACAGGGTTTCTCTGTATAGCCCTGGCTGTCCTGTAACTCACTCTGTAGACCAGGCTGGCCTCGAACTCAGAAATCTGCCTGCCTCTGCCTCCCAGAGTGCTGAAATTACAGGCATGCGCCACCACCACCTGGCTTGAGACCATGTTTCTAATGAGGATTGCCCGACCACTTGGTTATTAAAGTGTCAGCTGTACAGCATGTACGGCCATGTCTTGTCCTGAGCCAAGGAGCAGGAGATAGGTTGTACACTGATGACACGGAGGCATGCCCAACGCTTTGTCCTGTGTAACTGGACATTCCCTCTGTTCACAATGACTTCAGATGTCCAAACAATCAACAGAGGCAAACAATCAATCAAAAGGCACCTGGAACCCTTTTTAGCTCTAGAGGACACTGAGGTTAGACATCCCATGTCCACTAAAGTATGTGGTAGCAAGAACCTGGGAAAGCAGCTGGGGAGGGTACTAGAGGGGTGAATGCACAAGAGATGTGTGTGTGTACATATGTATGCCTGTATGTATGTATGTCTGTACATGTATGTCGGTGAAAATGTGTTTGCTATGTATACATGTGTATGCATTTGCTTATGAACACATGTGTACCTGTATATACTGTGCACGTGCACACACACATATACACATTTATATGCTGTGCGCATGTCTCTCTGATATACTCCACCAGCCTCCCATAAAAAAAGACCACCAGGAGCTAGGCACAGTGGGGCATGCCTTTAATCCCAGCACTCAGGAAGCGGAGTCAGGCAGATCTCTGTGAGTCAAGGTTAGCCTGATGTACATAGCAAGTTCCAGGCTATCCAAGGTTAAATAGACAGAACCTATCTTAAAAAAAAAAAAAACCAGCAATAATAACAACAACAAAAGAGACCACCAGGGCCAGGTGCATCAAGGCCAAGTCTGGTTCTAGTCCTTTGACTGCAGAGGATGCAGTCTGGCTCCAGAATCAGACTATATGATGTGCTGGGAAGCTAGGATCAACCAGAGATCAGAACCAGCTGAATCCAAAGGCCCAAAAGCCAACCACACCAGGTAGCTCTCTCCACAAGGTCTCAATCCACTTACAAGTATATCACCTAACCATGAAGTATAAGGCTCAGTCACTGTCATGGTTTGTATTTGCTTTGCCCAGGGCATGGCACCATTGGGAAATGTGGCCTTGTTGGAATAGGTGTGGTCTTGTTGGAGTACCTGTGGCCTTGTTGGAATAGGTGTGTCACTGTGGGCATGGGCTTTAAGATCCTCATCCTAGCTGCCTGGAAGCCACTCTTCTCCTAACAGCCTTCAGATAAAGATGTAGAACTCTCAGCTCTTCTTGCATCACGACTGCCTGGATGCCTCCACGCTCCCATCTTGATAATAATGGACTGAAACTCTACAATGAAATGTTGTCCTTATAAGAGTTGCTTTAGTCATGGTGCCTGTTCAGAGCAGTAAAACTGTAACTAAGCCATTCACAAAGAGTAGTTTGACACAGGATAGAGAAGAACTCAAGAGTTTCTGCAGCTTCAAAAAACTACAGGACTTATGTTCTCCCCAGAATGGAAGGGATACATTTGAATAGGTTCCCTACAAATTTTGTACTGTGCATTAACAGAAATAAATACAGGGCTAAACAATCCCTTCTTCTCTTCAAATCCAAGGTAGGCAGATTCTCCCACTGTACCATTACATGTTTATGAGATTAACCTCCCAGTTTTGTAGTGGTGCTATATCTCCATCACAAATTTGCTTATGTTGGCTTCTGGGTAAACACGTCATTCCATTGCCAAGTCAGAAAACCAAGGATAAGATCATAGCCCAATACTCAGGTGATGGTCACACCTTTACATCTATGGTGATTCACTGTGATTTATAAGCAGTAATATATCCCTCACATCCAGTAAAGAGCAACCCTCGAGGTTTGTGCTGTTCGGTTTTGAGAAACCAACCTGAAGGGGCTACTGAGGCTGCTCTCTCCGAACACAGGGCAGTAAAGAGTTGGATTAGATGCACAGCAGCGCTCTACCAGATGGATTCTATTGTTCAAACTTCGTCTGTTTTCTGCACTCCCACAATCTGCAAACGGACAGTAGGTGTCTTGGAGCCTCGTGTGCTTAAGAAGCTAATAGTGCCTGTGGATAGATTCTTGCTATGTACTTGCTAATGTACTGCCAGTTAGCACCAGTGAATTGGGGACTTTTCTCTATCAGGAAGAGGCCATCACTGGAAACAGGCCCCTCCCTACCTGGAAATGCTCCCAATGCCCTACAAAACTATACTTTCCAGAAGAATTCCAGACCCTCAAAGGGTAGGCTCAAGATCAGAGTGTCAACCAAGGATATTTTCAGTCTCAGGCTTGGCTGACTTCTTGCCTGTGGAAGTGCAGGGGAGAAGAAGGGACACTGACTTATTAAATCCGGGCTCATGCCAAAGCTGAGCATTAACCAACCAGGCAGCTCTAGAGTGTCTAACAAACACTACACAGAGTGGCCTAGTTCTACTAGTCACTCCTCTGGGTTCAAAGAAGGAGAGATCAGATGTGATCATATGCAGCCCCCTTCCTGACTTCAGCACACTTTAAGGACATATTTTGATTACTGCAGATCCTTTATGTCCTGCAAGTGGAGTCATTAGGAAAGTCTGGGATAGCCACATAACATTTCACAGTATTCAGGATTCTAGGGTCTACTTATGGCAGAGGGTGGAGGTGGGGTGGGGAGATGGGAGATTGAAACAGGCTCACAGTGTATCTCTATCTGACCTGGAACTCCCTATGTAAACCAGGCTGGATTTGAACTTGTATCAATCCTTTTGCCACTGCCTCCTGAGTGTTGGGATTATATAAGTACCAATGCCATGCCTGACCATAGGATCCACTTCTTAAGGGATCAGACATACTGTGCTCCTACAGCTACTACAGTGTTAAAGAACTTCTGGTGCCTGGTAATTCTGGGCCAAGGCTCCCTATATCTTCTTGTAAGCTACCCTCCGGCATCTTTCCAGATCATAGCCCTTATACACTGACAGTAGCATTCTGAGCTCCTTAATGGTTTATCTTTCCATTATCTCCTCATCAGAACACAGAGACCAGTCTGGTAGATGAAAGGGACATCAGGATCTATCCTGTGCTGGCACAAGCCACCAGCCCAACCCCTAGTACCCAGGGTTCCCCATGTCCTTTGTACAGGAGTGTGACTTAAAGCTCCTGAATCCTGTTTCCTGCCAGACTGGACATCTTTGCTTTGTATGTCTACAACATTGAGCCCCATCTTAGCTCCCTCTGGCTGAGAGGTGGCAGACCTGCACTTGCCCTCTTCTGCTTCCTTCTCCTCATACTCACAAACCTCTTCCTGGTACAGTTTGACACTAGTTTATTCCTGTGCTACTATAGCTGTGGCCTTCATCCTGGTGAGCCATTATTTGACAAATAAATATTTGCACAGGGTGGGACTCGGTGCTCAGGGTTGAGTATTAAATGGGCCTAAAGTTGGAGAATTCTGTGGCAGCACCACAGAGGCTCAGGGGTGAGAAAACATGGTGGAAAGCTGACCTAAGTCTCTCTCACTTGCCTTCAAAGTAGCTTGTATTCCTGGCACAAAGACTCCAGAAGGCAGAACCAATCTACCAGGACATAGAGCCCAGGGTGTGAGTTCCCAAAGAAAAGATGAAGGCCAGGGGAAATTTGAGAAATGAGGGATACACTGGGAGGCCATCTTAAACATCAGAGATCACCAAAGTAAACCAGGGGGAAAGGTTCATGGAACTGAGCCATATCTGTTACTCCACCCTGAATTCACATGGCATCCTTCCTCAGTTACCCACTTCTGTGTAACAAGTACCTCCAAACCTAGTAGCTGTGAACATACACTTATCATTTCTGTTCTGTAGCTTAGGAACAAGTTGGGTCAATGTAATTGGAGGCTGAACTATATTGGGACAGGGTTGCTTTAACCCGTAGGTCTCCATGCATGTTCCTTTCATGGAGTTTTTCATGTTTTGTTTCTGTTTTTAGACAGGATATTATGTAGGCCAGGTTGATCTGGAACTTGCTTTCTAGTCAAGGCTAGATTTGAGCTCCTGATCTTCTTTCTTCCATGTCCCAAGTATAGGGATTATAGACATGGACCACCACATCTGACTCCATTGACCTCACTTCTGGGCTACCTGCAAGAGCTGGCTGTTCAGAGCAAGCCATTATAATAAGAGTATCCAAGAAAGCCAGGCCTGGTGGTACTAACCCGCAATCCCAATTATTTGGGATGGATGCTGAGGCAGGAAAATCGAATGTTTAAGGTCTACAAAAATAGAAGGCAAAAACAGGGCAGGGTGCTGGGCAGTGGTGGTGCATGCCTGTAATCCCAGCACTCTGGGAGGCAGAGGCAGGCAGATTTCTGAGTTCGAGGCCACTCTGGTCTGCAGAGTGAGTTCCAGGACAGCCAGGGCTATACAGAGAAACCCTGTCTCGAAAAAAACCAAACCAAACCAAAACAAAACAAAAACAGGGCAGGGAGCTAGTGAGATGCCTTAGTGGGGTAAATGTGCTTACCACACCAAACCCGATGACCTGAGTTCAATTCTCAAGATTCACATGGTGTAAAGAATAAACCAACTCCTGTAAGTTCTCCTCTATTAATGAGTCATGCTGGTGCACGTGTATATATATACAATCAATCAGTCAGTCAGTCAATCAAGCAATGTAATTTAAAACAAAACAGTAAGGTGGAGATATACCTTAGTGGTAGAATGATTACCTAGCTTGCCTGAGGTCCTCAGCACAATCTCCAGTAAACACACACATACACACACACACACACACACACACACACAGAGAGAGAGAGAGAGAGAGAGAGAGAGAGAGAACCCAAGATGAAGCTATAAGCTACCTATTACCCAATCTTGAATGTGCTGCTTGTCACCTTTGTATTTGTCCAAAAGCAAGCCATCAAGTATATTTAGGGAGGCATTGGGTAGATGTGGGAGTATGGGGAGGGAGAACCTAGGGGTGCTGCCTGGATTAGCTGTCCTGGATTTAGGACAGCTGCTGGTCAGGATCCTGGCTCACTATCTTTGCTTGCTTTGGCTTTATTCCTAGAAGCCAATCAACCTATTTGTGGGTTTATTTGTGTTTGCTGATGGACTAGCAATTGTTTGGTTAATAGTATAAAGTCAGAGTACTTTTGAAAAGACCCCCATTTTGTTTTAACTTAAGTATACAAATACACAACATTTACCCACCTGTTATGGGGCCTTGAGATCAGAGAGAGACCTACTTCAAATTGTGTTACATGTTGTCTTCATCTACTTCCTTCCTTCCTTACCTTTCCTTTCCTTTCCTTCTTTCTCTTTCTCTTTTTCTCTTTTTCTTTCTTCCTTTCTTTTCTTCTCTCTCTCTCTCTCTCTCTCTCTCTCTCTCTCTCTCTTTCTTTCTTTCTTTTGAGACAGTTTCTCTACATAGCACTAGGTTTCTTAGAACTCACTATGTAGCCTAGGTTGGCCTCAAACTCACAGAGATACATCACCCTCTACCTCTTGAATGCTAGAATTAAAGGCACAAGTCACTATACCTGGCTTTCACCTGGTCTTTTCAAATAGTTTCACTTAATTTCCATAAAAATAGCTCAAGTTTTGCATTCATTTAATGTGTTTATGGATTATTTAATTTAAATTATATCCTTTTATCACTAAAGCCTGGTGACATCTCTTACTTAAATTACAGCAAATATAAGCCATCTATACATTTCAGAGTGGCACTTAGTGATGATGGCAGAACTGCGTAGGGCACAGAAAAAAAAAACCAGAACTGAACATTAAGTTCTGTGGTTGGGGCAGAATAAATGCTGGTGGTACACAAAGTGTTTTGATTTGAGTTCTTGAGGGCAGAGCAGCACCTTGTGCTCTCTGAAAAGCCCTCCAGGCACTAGAAAAAAGTTCACTTCCTTTGAGCCTTGTAGAATTTTGGCTTGGTTTAGTTTGGGTTTTGGTTTTTTAAGATAAGGTTTCTCCTGGAACTCACAGAAATCCCCCTGTCTCTGCCTCCAGAGTGCTAGGATTAAAGGCATGCACCACTACACCTTGTTTTTGTTTTTTGAGACAGGATCTCTTGGGTAGACCTCCCTGTGTAGTTAATGGTGATCTTGAATTCCAGATCCTGCCTACCTCTGCCTCCCAAGTGCTAGATTATAGACATGCACCAACACACTCAGCCAGCAATGTGTTATATTAACAAGAAGAAGTGAGAGGTAAATGATGCTCTATGCATCTGGAGGCTATACTCTGGGTAGCTAGTGAGATTTGGGGACACCAGGAAGTTATAATTTGAAGCTGTAGGGCTATTTTTGTAAGCTTTTCCTGAATGGGACTGTAAGGAAGAAGAGATGGTGACAGGGTCACTTTCTTGCTTTTCCTCCAATGCTAACTTGGCCCAGGGGTTGAGTCAGCCTTGGTACCAACCCTCTGGCCACTTCCATCCATGTTCTTTGGTTGTAGAGGGTGGGGTCAATGTTCAGAATCTTCAAACCTCCTGGAAAGGGCTTATACTGTGCTCTTTCTTCCTTAGTTGCCAATCAAAACAATTATCATGACTAGAACCTCAGAGCCAGAGGAACTTGTCCATAAATAGAAATACTGGTGGGTAGACTTCAAGCAGCAATGTAATGGACAGTCTTGGACTAGTCTTGGTGGAAAGCTGCTGGAAAAGAGATGCCACCCGCAGACAGCTCAGAAATCCATTGTTCCCAGAAGCTCTAACTTCTGCTGCATGGATCTGAAGCGCCTGGGTCAGAGTTCCCAAGTATGATGCAAAGCCCATTTGATGCCAAAGGGGAGGATAGGCCTTGCATAGGTCCCATGGCAAATGCTTGGTTAGTATGATACCAATTGGGGAAGTGTCCTTCCCCTAGCCTGTGGAGTCAGAGGCAACCCTTAGCAATCCTCTCAACCTGCAAAGAGAGTGAGGCCATCCAGCAGCAGCTGAGCCTTGCTGACAACAACAATGCCATCTCTAATGGAAGCTAGGATTTCTATTTATGGTCAAACTCCTCTATCTCTGAGGTTCTAGCCATGATATTTATTTTGATTGACATTGAGAGCTATCAGGATTCATGGAGTCAGCAACACAGCCCAAAGAGCGGCTATTAGGTTGTCACCCCCTTCTATACAATGCCCTCCAACCCTTCCCTTCCAGACCTGTGCTAATTATCCAACTTGTGCAGCCCACTTCATATATCTCCTTACCAATGCAAATACAGCACCTGTCCAGGAAGGCTATATCTATCACAAGTCCATTCAGTTCTTACTGAGGCTCGGGGGTATCCCTTAGCACCATGTGCAAAGTAGGTGCTATTTAGAGATACTCTCACCTGACCTAGCCCTGCTGGTTACCAGTGTGTTTTGTAGGACAGTGTGGGCTGCTGGAGGAGGGCTTGTTAGTTATCACAGCTCACTTAGCCTACTTCTGTGTCCTTCCTCAAAGGATTCCACACAAGATGCTCAAGTCTGTAGCCACCAGTCCAGGGTCTGGTTAGAGAAGGTGAGAGGTAAACAGAACAATTAGGGCCTCCTCCTATTACATGGATTAGGTAGCCTGGTAACTGAACCTCCCTCAGCTCCAGCTGTTTGGGAAGGAAGCACTGAGGATTCTTACCTGTTCATTTCTCCCATGTGGATGGACGGCTTCTGGGCTTTGCTGGTGGCGGGGATGAACAAGGTGCTTCAGACTTACATATAGTCCTGGAGTACTTGTGGTGGGCCAAGGGCTCCCTGTGCTTTGTAGGGCCCTAGGCACCATCAGCTTCAACCTACCAGGTCAACCATGAGGCACCTTCCCAGGAAGCTACATAACCTTGTCCTGGAGAGCAAGATCTAGGAGTCAGGGAGAATAAGGAAGAGCAAGCCTTTGGGAGCAACATGAGGATAATTGCTTCCTTGTGAGACACACAGAGCCAGCAAGCCTGGGCATGTCTACCTCAGGGATCATCCTTCCTGATATAACACAACACAATGAGTTCTACTGCTGTCTCCAAGGACCCCTAAGAAAACGGCTGAACTGGCCACTCAACTGAGTTATGTCCTGAAACCTGCAGAAGAGTCCATAGAGTTGTCAGGAGCTCTGCCTTAGTTATCATTCTTTTAAAAGATTTGTGTTATTTTTAATCATATGTATAGTTATGTACACATAAGCTCAGGTGTCCAAAGAAGTTAGAAGCTTCAGATCCCCCGGATCTGAAATTTTGAGCAGTTGTGAACCACCACACACACTAGTAATCAAAGTCTGGTCCTCTAGAAGAGTGGTGCATGCTGTTGATCATTGAGCCCTCTCTCCAGTTTTGGCTATCCCTCTCCATGATGTGTCATATATTCCAGGGGCTATGAATTCTGCCCAAAAACCTCTTGTAGAGAAAAGAATAAAAGCTAAGTACTTGAGTCAGTCAGCCCCTTGGATGTTTGCTGAGCTCTGGATCCCACAGTGGCATACCTTTCAGAATACAATTACCACTCAGAAAGTGATGTGACACCAATATGCTTCATGTCATCTTTCCATACTGGAAGAAGTTGTAAGAATGTAATGCTGGGGCCTGAACTCTCTTTGGAGTCCCTGCCGTGCTGCTGCTTCTCAATCTTTTTGTCCATTGTGTTAATAACTTCTCCAATAAACTTGCTAGTAACCTTTCAGTTCCCCTTGAACCCTTCCATCTGAAACCTTTCAGAACTGACATGGTTTTATTACCATGAAGGGTGCTCTCCCCTCCCCTGCTACCCGTCCCTTCCTCATCATCTCTTCCACTTTCACTGTCTAATATTTCAGGGATGTCTGGTACAAGGTAGCACTCAAGTAATGGTGGACATAGATGTCTGGTTCTCTTTATGCTGCATAGTGGTTTCTAGGGTGATTCTTCAATCAAAAGACATTGTGAATACTTTCAGGCTTGGGTTCACATAAATAAAACCACTCTAAACTCTATACAACAGCTTGTGGGAAGTAAATTTTTATTCTTCTGGGACATGGTTCTGGACCATGTAGTAACTGTACATTCAGGAAATGGTTGTCAGTTCTCCAGGACAATACAGTCATACTCTATCAGCAACCTGTGAAAGTAATTGGCAACAGGTAAAATTGTTTTCAATTTTACCCCTCCTGATAGGTGTGGCAAGATGTCATTCTCTTAATGGACATCTCTAAATGGTAATGATATTTATGAGAAACCTTTAAAAAAAATCTCTCCAGGGCTATTAGTTATATTCCTTGAGCCCAGCCCCCTTGACCTTCACACTGATTAGCCAGTCAAGTCAAATTGGACATTAAAATTTATAGGGTGAGATATAGTCACCACCAATGTTGGGATAAAAGACACATGCCATCTTGTCTGTGAGTGCTTGTTAGAAATAAGTTCCAGGTCACAAAGAGATTACCTTTCTAACTGAAGTGTCTGGACAAGGTGATCTTTACTCCCGATCTAGAGAGGGTGTGCTTAGGAAGAGTAAACACACATCGGGACAGGAAATGGGAAGTGTATTTGGTTTTTTATTCTAACTCTGGGTGTGGTTGTGCCTTTTCTCCCTCCTTTGGTTAGAGTCAGACCTTACAATCTTATTCAACTGGATAGCCTGAAAAGAATTGGTGTACAGGAAATGGAGAAAGTGGAAAGGGATCACAGCTCTTAGGAGAAAAGTGTCACTGTTCCAGGTCATCAAATTCCTAGAGTGGAGCAGTGGGCCTTTGTGTAAGCAAATGTTTTAGTGGGCAGGGAGGATTAAAACATTTGCCTAAAGCCCTACAGAATGGGGGAAATAAAGATTTTTTAAAGCTTTATTTTATTTATATGAATACAGTGTAGCTGTTTCCATACATCAGAAGAGGACATCAGATCCCTTTACAGATGCTTGTGAGCTACCATGCAGTTGCTGGGAATTGAACTCAGGATCTCTAGAAAAGCAATCAGTGCTCTTTAATTTTTTTTTTTTTGATTTGTTTTTTTTTTTTTTTTTTTGAGACAGGGTTTCTCTGTATAGCCCTGGTTGTCCTGGAACTCACTCTGTAGACCAGCCTGGCTTCGAACTCAGAAATCTGCCTGCCTCTGCGGGATTACAGGCGTGTGCCACCATCGCCCGGCAGAAGTCAGTGCTCTTAACCACTGACCCATGTCTCCAGCCCTGGAAATAAAGATTTTAATTCATTGTTCTAAACAGAAGTTTTATAGTATTTGATAGAAAAGACTCATATTTAATATTTCTTATAGTTCTCATTACTAACCTGTTGTGGATTCTGGTACAGAAATTAACCTCACTGAATTACTTTTACTTCGTTCAGTCTGTGAGACACTGATTCTTCTTCTTTTTTTTTTTTTGGTTTTTTCCGAGACAGGGTTTCTCTGTGTAGCCCTGGCTGTCCTGGAACTCACTCTGTGCCACCTGATTATTCTTTTATAACAATTTGGGCCGAGCAGTGGTGGCGCACGCCTGTAATCGCAGCACTCTGGGAGGCAGAGGTAGGCGGATTTCTGAGTTTGAGGCCAGCCTGGTCTACAGAGTGAGTTCCAGGACAGCCAGGGCTGTACAGAGAAACCCTGTCTTAAAAAAAAAAAAAGAAACAAACCCCTCCCCCCAAAAAACCCTCAAAACCCAAAAAACAAACAAACAAACAAAAACCAAACCAAAACAAAAAAACCAACCAACCAAAACAAAACCAAAAAAAAAAAAAATAATAATAATTTGGGAGCTTCAGAAGGATCCTAGGATAGAAAGTGTCTCGGCAATGTGGAGGAGAGGGCCCAAGAAGATACCACAGAGACCAAGAATCTCCTGTGCACATGGCCAAGATAGGAAAAGCAAAAAAAGCATAGCACTTTCTCTTATCTGAGCACCAGGATGACCCAATCACTAGAAAAAGTAAATAAGAAGTGTCACTGATACAAAGTAAATATGAAGTCCTGGGTGCTGTAGGTACCCTTAGTAACTTCTGATAAACCTGTTGCTAAGAAACACCAAACACAGAATACTGTCCCATGAGAAAATTGGTTCAAGGCAGATAAAGCACTAAAAGTCAGAGAGCAAGAAACCTCCATTATGGTACAGTCAGGGTTGAGATACTTGCTGATAGCTTTACTCTTACAAAGCCAAAATGGGAACCAATTTAGGTAAAAAGAGTTCTAAGATTCTGAAAGGCCCCAAGGGTCCAGGTTAGTTAACTCAGTTGGTCTTCCTATGGAGTTCCTATCCCCTTCAGGCACCACAATCTTTCCTCCTATTTTTCTATAAGAGTCCCCAAATCTCCAAGCTCCATCCACTGTTTGACTGTGGGTATCTGCATCTGCCTGAGCCAGCTGAGAGAGAGAGAGAGAGAGAGAGAGAGAGAGAGAGAGAGAGAGAGCGCTAAGGGAGTCTCCTAGACAGGGAGTAACCAACTACTCTGGCAGGCACAGAGGCTCCTCCCACCCTATTCAATATTCACAGATCTGATTTCAACTCTTTTCATTCTCAGGTGAGACAAAAAGATGCCAAGGTCACATTCTCCTTACCAGTTTTACATGTGCTCTCAGAGCAACAGCACCACCTATGGGTGTTAAGCATACTTTCCATTTCTTTGACTCCTGGGTTCGCTTTCCCAGCAACAGCCTGTTTCTAGGAGCTGACGGGCAGTCAAAACATATCCAGATACATTGACTGGTATTCAAAATTATAATTTATGGTAAGACATATAAACTCATTTTCTTGGTTTGAAACAATGGACTGTTTTGCTGTTTCTTTGCTTTTTCAGTCCTACATGTCTAAGCCATAGGTATTGCATCTCCATGCTTACACAATTTAGTGTCTTTTAAAAAAAAGAAAGAAAGGGGGATAACTCTATATTTAATCTAAAAATGCATGAATCCCAAAGGAACTTGTGCCATGATGGAAGATGGGTTCATTTTATCATAGATCTAAGATTACCATAAGCAAAGAGTTATCATGTTGCTTTGGTAATGTTTTGGCTGGTGACTTCATCAGGATGGAGACAGCTATATAGTTTTCCTACTATCTTGCTTTGTGGCATTATCAATATGCCAACAACCATGACTTTACCACCTTCTTGCACTACATGCTAATGTACTACATGGTATAAGTCAAAATCGTAGCACCCATAAAATTTTCCAATACCACTGAACCTTCGGTGGATAGACATACTAGAGTTTCCAACAAAACAAGCATTTAATGATGTATCCTGATCTTCTTTTCCCAATTATTTTCTTTTTGATTTTCACCTTCCTGAATAGTGGGGTCATGGAACTGGAAGGCCAAAAGAATAGACTGCCAGATGTTAGGCCTGGCACCTGGAGAGAAGAGAAACTCAATTCTGTTCACTGCTGAGATGGGCTGAACTTACTACGCTTGAATCAAGAGGTTACCCACTGACCAAGAACTTTGTTGAAAAACAGAAAGTAGCTGACCAGTCTCTAAAATTGGTCTCTAAAATCTGTCTCTAAAAAGACAGACAGGTGTCCTCTCATGTGTCAGCCTGAACTTCCCTTCCAGTGCTGTCACCAGCCTGCTTTTGTATGCTGTGGTGTTGATTTGCCAAGTCCTGAGCAGTTTGGGTCCTGGAACTTTGGGTAAAGACAGTGAGGGGATGAGGAAAGGACAGATACACATACAGTGAAGTTGGGATTGGGTGGAGTTCTCTAATATGACACTACCACCAGGGCCTGGAGCCTTAGCATGTTTATTTGATGTAGCACAGAGGAGGGGTTAATTGTCTCAATAGATCTCTATATGCAACCAGTCTCATACTGTAAACATTCCTGAGGAAGAAGCTGTACTCGTGAATCTTTGCATACTTCTGATCAATCACCCAAGAACACTTATACTTTGGCTCTCAGGAAAAGCTTTGGTATTTCTCTTGAGCCTGTTCCATGTGGATAATGGCATTATCAATTGTTCCATGGTTCTAAGAGCTTGGGTGTCTTCAACATGGCCATGCCCATATCATCTCACGCTATCTGCTAACTCTCAACTTCCTCTAATCCCCTCACTGGATTCACTGTTATATTTCCAGTGTGTTTCTGTTCTTCCCTTAATTTAGACTAACCCCTTGGTGTTGATCCTACCCAAAAATGCACTAAAACACACACACACACACACACAAAATCTAATTTACTCTAACCAGGTTCTAATAGCATTTTTAGTCCTCATTCAGACCACTGAGAATATTTTACAAGTAATGACTAAAATTAACTTACCCCTATCAGTTTTGATGCTTGTCTCCTTCTCTTCTGTGGGAACCAAAACTTATACCATTAGAGATGACTCCAATATTATAACATATATATGTATCCCCATCCCCATCCTGCTGAAGGACACATTCTAAACACACTTGGTGCACATCTCTCTTGGTTTGATAGAATTGTGGGGGAGTGTGCTAAATCTGTGATGGCATATGTCTTATTTTCCTATTGCTGTGAAGAGACACAATAAGGAAACATAAAAAAGCATTTAATTGGGTTGCTTACAATTTCATAGAATGAGTCCATGATCATCATGGCATGGAGCATGGAAGCAGGCAGGCAGGCATAGTACTGAGAGTTTACATGCTAAGACAACAATCAGGAGGGAGGGAGGGAGGGAGAGAGACAGAGACAGAGAGAGACAGAAACAGGGGCAGAGACAGACAGAGAGAACATCCAGCCAGAGGATCTGGAAGAATTCAGAGCAGGGAGAGAAAGTTACAGATTGAACATGGCCAGCAGACTAAACTTGGCCATGAGAGGAGGTGGGGGAGGAAGAAAGGCAATCAAGAGAAGAGGACCAAGAGAGTGCATGGCTGAAATGGTAGGATCATATAGGAAAGAGAAGCTGGGACAAGGGAAGTAAAGCCCTGGGTTGGAGAGATTTAGGGTAGGGTAGGATGAGAACTGAGAGTAGCCACAGGTACTGAGTGAACCTAGACACTTTTGTATGCTAGTAGGCACCACAGGTAACATTTGTCTTGAGTTTCTTTGGGATTTGATATTATAACCTTTTTGTTAATGATAAGGGGTCATATTATCGCATCTACAGCTGCTTCTTAATAAACTACAGCATTTTTGTCAGGGGCCCAGGAAGGATGGAACATTAGTCAAAGGCTGGGAAGGGAAGTTCAAGGCAGGTGATCTTTGTTTCCCTCACTGTCCTGGTCTTACAGGGTCTCTTAGTTAAATCAATCTTTATAGCACCTGTCCCCTATATTTGCTTCTCTATGACCGAACTGTAAACTACTATCGGACATTGGGCAGAGGCTTATGGAGGCTGTCCTTATGGGTCTTTAGGAGACATACTGCATATTCAGGAAGGCTTTTTTTTTTTTTTGAGACAGGGTTTCTCTGTGTAGCTCCAGCTGTCCTAAAACTCACTCTGTAGACCAGACTGGCTTCAAACTCAGAAATCTGCCTGCCTCTGCCTCCCAAGTGCTGGGATTAAAGGCGTGCACCACCACCCTGCTTCAGGAAGGATTTTGCAGAATGGGAAATCTTTTATATTTCAATTAAAGACTCATGGCACTCCAGGTGGGAGACCCAGGTCTTTGATAAATTTTACTACAGCATTCACCACAGGTACCCATCAAGTACAATAAAAAAATACAAAGAGTACACATCCCACTCTCTCAACCCCTAGGTATAGACAGAGTAGAAGAAGTGGTTCAAAGCTCCTCTAGGGTTCTTATATCCCTTTTTGATAATATAGATCTCATTTTCTTGTATACCATCTCTTAATTCAGACCTTAACTTCTGCATATCAGCTATTGAATAATGTTCTACCTGACCACTTTGGGGAATGCTGATTTTATGTCCCTACTGGGTCAAACTTACAACCACCATTTGTGGTCTCACCCATTGTCTTACTAGATTCTGTCACTTTGCCGGTTGTTAAATATCCTCCTTATTAGCCGGGCGGCGGTGGCGCACGCCTTTAATCCCAGCACGTGGGAGGCAGAGGCAGGCGGATTTCTGAGTTCGAGGCCAACCTGGTCTACATAGTGAATTCCAGGACAGCCAGGGCTGCACAGAGAAACCCTGTCTCGAAAAACAAACAAACAAACAAAAAGCCCCCTTATCATTCCCACTCCTCTCCCTTTCCCTCTCTCTTTCTCTCCCCCCTCCCTTATTACAGATAGCTGTAATTCCCCAGGAACACACTTTGTGGGCACACTGGAGTCCACAGTCTGTAAGAATACCCTAACCATTAATACTACTACCCAGCCCCTGTGTCTATACATCCACACTGCCTCAATTATCTGCAGTCCTCAATTTTATCACCCCATACCTGCTGGATGGTCTGAGATTTGTGCTCTGATGTTCCTTTCCCAAAACTAGTGGTGGTACCTGGTGAAGAACCCTTGCCAATTCCCCTCACCAGGTTTTTATTGGCACAGCATAATAAATGAGCAATTCAAGGCATACTCTTTTCAGCAGTCCTGGGCATAACCACTGGTATCACCTCTGGAATGGCAGGACTGACTACTTCCCTAGCTACTCACTATAGCTTTCTCTTAGTTCTTACTATAGGTTTTCTCTTAGTTCATCCAGGATCTCCAATGGGTGACTCAGACCATCCTTAACTTCCAAGACCAAATAAACTTACTGGCTGCAGTAATATTAAAAAATGAGCTGGGGTTAGATTTACTCTCAGTTCCACAGAGATGGCACCTCAGGAGTTTTTATCCTAACCCCTGGGCCTAACACAGGAAAAAGGGGTGGAAAGCCCACAAATCCCCAAGCAATAAAAACCTATCAATCCTTGAACTGTCTCAAGATACCTTTCCCTTTGGACACCAGCTCATCTCAGAGCTGTGTGGTTCTTGGGCTCCTGAGGCCCCGACACCTTTCCATCCAAGCAGAAGCATTTGTAGTGGGAGGACAGGTACTAGTGACCTAAGTATGACTCATCCCCTCATATTCACTGCCTAGTGAATGCCAAGTCTCTGATGAGCGTACACATACAACCCTTTCAAAGACATCTGTCTTTTCTTAATATTTGCCAGAAATACTAGAGGTCCTAGGGGTAGCCCAGAGGAAGTACACAAAACAGCACAAACAGAAATTCTGTCTGTCTTGATGTCACTAATTTGGGAAGAATCCAGTCCATTTTACTACAGCCCCCCCCCCTCACCCCGTGCGGTTGTAGTCATTGAGGCTGGTCAAGAAGGCCCACAGCTCTAACTTTGAATTCTTAGACCCACTGAGCCTTAGGGTAGAGTTCCAGAAAAGGGTAAATCACGGTGTGCAAAGAATGCTGAGTTGTGTGACCAGCTCTACCAGATCAGAGAAATTGGTCTGGTAGGAACTGAGGAAGGCCTAGTGGAGCGCAAACCTAGGCAGTGTCATTGCACTAGAGGCAGCTCAAGATGAGGGTGAAAAAAAAAAAAAACAGAACCAAGCCTGACAAATACTCTCGAATTTTTATTCAAAACTTAACCCTGGTGCACACACTTTTGCTCTTTCCAGGTGGTGCCTAGTGTTTCAGCCCCACTTCAGAGAAGATGTAAGCTGATGGACTGCAAAAAGTACAATGCCTCCTTGTGTTACCATGGCGCATCCAAAGAGTTTTAGGATAGCTTCCGTGAAGAAGTCTAACTACCTGAGGCCTCCAAAGTGAATGAGACCAGGGCGATCAGGGAGCCCAGAGACAGGACTCCTCTTTTTTGTTTTTTTGAGACAGGGTTTCTCTGTGTAGCCCTGGCTGTCCTGGAACTCACTCTGTAGACCAGGCTGGCATCGAACACAGAAATCCGCCTGCCTCTGCCTCCCAAATGCTGGGATTACAGGCGTGCGCCACCATGCCCGGCTAAGACTCCTCTTAAGCATTCCACTTGATGACCTCAGATGCTCCGTGCTCAGCTTAGCGTGGGTGTGGCCTCCCACTTGGGAGGAACCAGATCTCCAAGCAGACTCACCAAAGATATTATTAGAAAGCCCAGATTTTTACAAAATAATTAATTTGAACTTTGTGTTCACTATGAAATGGGGCTAGCCAATCAAACCATAAGATCTGAATGAGTTTGAGAAGAATCTACCCCACCTCAATCAAAAACTATGGCCATTTAAATATTTCAAAGGCTACCGTAGCCTTGAGTGGCAGTTGTGAATTCTTTTTGTGATCCTCTAGAAGACGTTACACTCCCATACTCCGACTTGCCTAGAACCAAATCAGGCACTGGTGACCGGCCACCCAACAAGGACTACAATGATTGGCCGCAGCTAGGAATTTTGGGGAATGTAGTCGTTTCCTTCCCACTCTACTCCTCCTCTTCCTCTTGGACTACATTTCCCAATCAGAGCTCCGAATGCAAACCTGCTGCCAGGAGAGAATCCTGGACACTTGGGCGAGGGGGCCGTTAGGAGTTGTAGTTTTCTGCCTAAAGCAGCCCTCGCCAACGCCTGGGCAGGGGAGGACCAGAGACTACAAGTCCCAGGGGGCGCTCGCAGGGCGTTCGCTAGGCGGCCGGTACGAAAGAGGAACCCGCCTGTTGTGTGGTGAGTGAAGGCCCTGGTGTGACGAGAGGTGGCGGTTGCAACTACACCATAAAGGCTCCGGGCAGCCCAGACTCCGGGACTAATCCAAGACCTAGCGGGACAGTGCCTACCCGCTCTGCCTACCATTTTGTCAGTGATGAGGCGGTACGGATGGAGCCGGGAGTGGAGCATGGTGGTTGCGCGAACGGACAGATAGAGGGAGGGAAGGTTGAAAGGGAAAAATGAACCGTAAGCAGCACGGAGGTGCGCGGAACGGAGCAGGACGTGGGAGATGTGGGACTTCCGTTGGTCTGTTGGTGTCTTGAAGTGGTCGAGGTCCTCCCGCGGGATGTGGTCCTCTTGAGGACTTCGCTGCGAGAGAACCACTATTCTCAGCGTATTACAAATCCTACAAGCATTTCAGCTTTTGGCCTTTGCAGTTTCTCCACACAACTTACCGAATTCTCAACTCAATAGGCTTATTAAATTTAATGGTGTCGAACTTAGCCAAGTATTTTGTTTTTGTTGTTTTGGGAAAGGGTTTGACCATGTAACCCCTGCCAACTTCTAACTTGCGTTTATTGACTCGTAATCTTATTGGGTTTTCTTAGTATTACTGCAGTGCACAAAAAAAGCAAAACTGGGTTGTTTTTGTTTTTAATGTGTGTGGGTATGTATGTGCTTGTGGTGATGTGTGTGGCCTAGGTGGGGTGGGGTCAGGATTTGAATCTGGGGCTTTCTAGTAGTTTGGACTCTGGCTTTACAGCCCCTGCTTCTCCTATAAATCTTGCAAGAAAGTCGTGGCTTGGCTTCACCAGGTTGATCCAGGTTACAAACATAGTTTGGTAACTATGTGGAGAGCCAGACAATAATTTGAATCTGTTTTTTAATTTTTTTATGTTTATTTTTAGAAGCTTGTAGAAGGAACTATAGATACGAATTATGCATAGTTTCTTTTCTTTCTTTCTCCTCTCTCCCCCTTTTCCCCTCTCTTTTTTCCCATTCCTCTACCCCAGCCCCCCACCCCCTCCTTCCTTTTCTTTCCTTTTTTGAGACAGTTTGGCCTGGAACTCATTCTGTAGACCAAGCTGGGATTAAGGCATGCAGCCCCGTAACACGGCAGATAGTTTCTCTTCTTGACCTCCGTATCCTGGCCTTAATACTCCCCAGAACAAAGCAAGCACATATCTTGATGGGCTTATGCTCATCTTAGGTGAGCTCTCTTGTCCACTAGCAGCATCTTTCACGACCTTTCAGAGCTGGCTTCCATTGGTTCATGTTTGCTTGGATCTATAAGGTAATTCATTTAAAGAACATATCTACCAGGCAATAGTGGCACACATTTCCAGCACCTGGGAGGCAGAGGCAGGCAAATCGATTGAGTTCCAGGCCCAGGATAGTCAGGGATGCATTTAAAAAAAAAAAAAAAAAAAAAAAAAAAAAACCCTGTCTTAACAAAACCAGATGATAGTGGTGATGATGATGTTGATGGATATTTCTTAGGGGGTGGAGAAATGGCTTAGTGGTTAATAACAGGTATTCAAGAAAACTTGAGTTCCAATCCCAGTACCCATGTCACACAATTACCTGTAACTGCAACTTTAGGGTTCATTTCCCTCTTTTGGCTTCCACTGGCACCTGCATTTATGTTTATAAATATATACACCTGTGATTACCTAATTAAGATTAAGTCTTCTTTAAAAATCCAACTATATGCTGGAGAGATGACTCAGCAATTAAGAGTACTTGCTGCTCTTGCAGAAGACGGAGGTCGAGTTCTGTAGGTATCTGGGCTAGTCTCAAACTGAGAATCCCTCTCCCTGTGCCTCTGCCTCTGGGGGATTAAAAGCCTGTGCTTCCACTCTTGGTGCTTTTTTATTTTTTATTTCGTGACCTATTGAGTTCAATTAACACTGTCTGTTGGAAGGTTAACTGATCTTGTTAGCTTGATCTTATACAAGTACCTGTAGCTGCAGTGAGTGCATGTGTGCAATGGTTATATAATGTTCACAAGGTAGCAGTTTACAACAATATGCCCCATATTCTGCTTTTAAATTCTGTCTTCTCTTCCACAATCTTCCCAAGCTGTGGGGAGTGGAAGGTTGTAATACATGTCCTATTTAGGACCGAGCATACTTATTTTCAGTTTTTTAACCACCAGATAAATTTACTGTTTATATATATATATATATATATATATATATATATATATATATATATATGTATGTATGATATATATTTGTTAAGCCATGATCTCACTATGTAGACAGGCTGGCCTTCAACTCACAAAGATCTTTCAGCCTTTGCCTTGAAAGTGCTGGGATTAAAGGTGTATGCCACTATGTCTGGCCTAGATTATCTTTTTTTTTTTTTTTTTTTTTGGATTTGGTTTTTCCGAGACAGGGTTTCTCTGTGTAGCCCTGGCTGTCCTGGAACTCACTCTGTAGACCAGGCTGGCCTCGAACTCAGAAATCCGCCTGCCTCTGCCTCCCAGAGTGCTGGGATTACAGGCGTGTGCCACCACCGCCCAGCCTAGATTATCTTTTAAGAGAGAATGTAATTATATGCAACATTTTTAATCTTTGACATATGCCAGTATGCTATGTCAGTACCCAGGGCCAGATGCATTCCCTTCTTTTGACCTGGATGCCTGAGGGGGCATTTAGGATATTTTCCTTTCTAGAGTTACAGGAGAAATAAGAGGTGGTACCCAGCCAACATCAGGGAGAGATCTATCTTCAGTGGTATCCAAGGCTATTAATCCTAATGATGAGAATCTATCTCAAAAGAAAATCAATTTGAAAGTCATCATCTACTACATAGTTTGAGACCAGCCTGAAATACATAGGACTGCACACACAATGATCTGTAATCACATGCTTGTAATTCTAGAGTTTTGGGAGGCAGGAGCAGGAGTTGAAACTGAAGACCAACCTGACCTACATAGTGATGTAGTGAGTTTCACAAAAGGTTGGACTTTTTATAAAGATCCTAATTCAAAAATAAAAAGGTGTGGCAAAGATAGCTAGTTAAAAAGTGCCTGCAGAACAAGCATGAGGATCTGAGTTTGTATCCACAGAGCCCACATTAATGTGAGGAATGGAGTCAGGTGGGTTCTTGAGCTCATTGACTAGTTAGCTGTACTGAATCAGTGAGCTCCAGGTTCAATGAAAGAGCCTGTTTCAAAATATACAGTGGATGGGGACTGGGTAGATGGCTGAGAGGGTAAAATGCATGTGTAAGCATGAGAGCCTGAATTCAGAATCCCAGTCCCTGTTGAAAAAATAGGTGGTGTGCATCCCAGTTTGAGTGGCTAGAGGGGAAAACAGGCAGCTCCTCAGGGCAGGCAGACCATCCAGCAAAAGTGATGAGGTCCAGGTTCAGTGAAAGATCCTATCTCAAGAAATATAGTGGAGGGTTGAGCATAGTGACCTGCCTTTAATTCCAGCACCCAAGAAGCAGAGGCAGGGGAATCTGTGAGTTCAAGGCCAGCTGGTCTTCACAGCTAGTTCTAGGACAGCCAAGATTATGTAGATACACCTGTCTCCAAAACAAACAAAAACATGGTGGAGAGTGATAGAGGAAGACACTTGTCGTCTGTCTCTGAATACCACATGTGCTATGAGAGAGTGAACCCATACACACATGCACCACACAAAATACCAAAATAAGATGGAGAGTAATTAATGCTGACTTATGGTGCACACACACTTCTAAGCATGTATATACACCACACACACAATAGAAAAGTATATATAGGACCCACATAGTGAAAGAGAACCGATTCCCAATAATCAAAAACTTAAAAAATTATATTCAGAATGGCTGAACCAGTGGGATGGCTCAGTGGATAAAGGGGTTTACAGCCAAGGCTGACAACCTGAATTTGATCTCTGGAACCCACATGATAAGAGAACTGACTGTCCTCTGATCTCCACATACATGTATGTGTTTCATGGCATGTATGTGCATACTCATACACACACACTGAATAAGTACATGTTACAGAACTGCCATATCTAATTGGAAGATAATCCAATTAAAACACAAAATATGAGAAAAGACAGTTCAATAGGGCACTCTCTGACTAATATGAAAAGATGCCAGCCATTACTGCTCAGAGGAATGCTGATAATGTAAGATACCACTAGGTGCCTACCAGTACATTATCAGATACTGGTGAGGATGCAACACCTTGAGCTCTTCTGGTTCACTGGTGGGAAAGAGGTACTACTAAAAGTTTGACAAATCAAACATACCTCTCTGATCCAACACAAATTCCTTGGTATTTACCTATGAGAAATAGAAATACAGGTTCACATAGTGTGTGCTCAAGGCCCTGTGATTTCCAAATAGAATCAGCTCAGGAACCTGTTAGCAGATGATAGGTAAAGGAAATGAGGTATAGCCTCATAACAATCACATAGAATGAACAGAACTCACATAACAAAGTACACCTAAAGATGCTTAGTACTGAATGAAAGGAACCATTTATATTGTATGTTCTATTTATATGAAATTATAGACTGCTTTGCAATAACAAGGTCAGCTTGGTTGCCTGGAGCTGTAGGTTGAGGAAGGGGCAGGGTGGGGGAGCTCATAGAAGGCTCCAATACTGATAGCTTTTTTGCTGCAGTGGTGGCCTCATAGGTACAAATTTTTCAGAGCCCCATGACTTGTCTATTTGAAGTACATGTTGGTTATTGTGTGGAAATTATGCTTTAGTACTGTGGACACATAACAAATGGCAGTGTTGATTAAAATGTTGGACCTTTTTTTACTTGACAACTCAGCTTAGGGATGCTCTTGTCAGACAGAGCAGAAGGGTCTATTTAACACCTGGGAGTTTTCCTCCAGGGCAGGTCTATGGGTGAGCAAATCGTAAATTCACAGAAAAGTTGAAATTTGATTACATCCTATAGTTGAGGGATTGCCAGACTATGATACTAGGAAACTCTAGCAGCTACATCTTACCCTCTGTTGTCCCGGTTCCAAAAGGAAGCAAAACTCTCCTGCTTCCTCTCTTCCTCCAGTCCAACCTGGAAGTCCCGCCCACTCGCCCAGTGATTGACTCCTTTATTCATTAGGGGATTGACTCACAAGAACAGCACCAGGCCCATCCACAATGTAAATACGTATCTAAGAAGATTTCATACCTTAGAAAGAAGAGTTAAGCCAAGGACAGAATTTTGAAACTCAGCATGCATTACTGAAGCAAAAAGCATGTACTAATGAGTGCCAGAAAGTCTCTGGATAAGGCTTCACAGATAACTCCTGCAGGCCTGAGCAGTGTGGTCATTGCCTTGACAATCCTGGCTTAAATCCAGTATAAAGTGAATTACAGTACAAATTCCCACTTCCCCTGCTGATAGGACTAGACTATATCATCCTGAACCCCTAAGGGTCATGTGGACCCGCTTAATTCCTCAAGTGGGGCTTCCTACTGACCTAGGCCAGAGAGTGTAATACCTCATTTTTAGCCTCAAACTGAAACTTCTCTACATTCTCTTAGAATTCTCTCTCTAGGAAGCTCAGACTACTATTGTTCCAGAACAGGAGATGCCCAGCTTGCCTGCTATTTCAGTGCTTCAGGGGCCTCTGCTAAGTAAAAAGTCTTCATAGAGGTAACTATTATTATTATTTTATTATTTTGAGACAAGATCTCATGGTGTCTCAGGTTGCTCTTGAACTTACTATGTAGCTATGCCACCAAGTGTTTGGATTACAGGTGTATACCACCACACCAACTCATGTGATAATGGAAAGAAAACTCAGGGCTTTGTTTATGCTATATAAGCACTTTACCAACTGAGCTAGATCTTTAGTCTCTTAAAATTTATATTTTTTCAAGATTTATTTATTATTATATGTAAGTACACTGTAGCTGTATTCAGACATTCTAGAAGAGGGTATCAGATCTCATTACAGATGGTCGTGAGCCACCATGTGGATGCTGGGATTTGAACTCAGGACCTTTGGAAGAGCAATCAGTGCTCTTAACCACAGAGCCATCTCTTCAGTCCCGATCTTTAGTCTCTTAAGAGTTAACTTTGTTTGTTTAAAGTTTTATTTTCCTTTAATGTGATTGGGTGTTTTGCTTGCATGCATGTCTATGTACCACATGCATGCAGTGCCCTCAGAAGCCTTACCCCCTGGAATTGAAATTACAGACAGCTGCTATGTATATGGATGATAGGAATTGAATCTAGGCCCTTTGGGAACCACTCAGCCATTTCTCCAGTCCTGGTTTTGTTTTTTGAGAAACCTACTATGTAGTTCTGGATATCATGAGATTCACTAGGTAGACCAAACCATACCCAGTTAATTTTTTGTTGTTATTGTTTGTTTGATTTTTCAAGACAGGGTTTCTTTATGTAGTCTTGGTTGTTCTGGAACTTGCTCTGTAGACCAAACTAATCTTTTTTTTTTTTTTTTTTTTTTTTGGATTTGCTTTTTTCAAGACAGGGTTTCTCTGCATAGTCCTAGCTGTCCTGGAACTCACTCTGTAGACCAGGCTGACCTCGAACTCAGAAATCCGCCTGCCTCTGCCTCCCAGAGTGCTGGGATTACAGGCGTGCGCCACTACCGCCCAGCTGACCAAACTAATCTTGAACTAATACAATCGTGTTGGGATTCAAGTTGTGAACCACTACCACCTGGCCAAGTTTTTTGTTTTTTAAGAGATAACTTTATGACAAAAAAATTTTCTTAAATCTTATTTTGGACTGACTGATTTATAAATACCACCTTATGAGTTAACATAGGTTTGTTGTAAAAGGGTTTTAGGGCGAAAGAGACTGGAGATATGGCTTAGTGGTAAAGAGCACTTGTTTTTGCAAAGGTTGGAATTTTACTAACCACATGCTAGCTTGCAATTGTCTATGACTCCATTTCCAGGAATCTGATGCCCTCTCCTAGCCCCTGCAGGCACTAAGCATACATGTGATGAACATACATACATATATACAGTTAAAGCGCATACATAAAGTGATTTTTGAAAAAAAATTAAAAGGGATGTGGATGTAGCTCAGTTGCTTGCTTAGTGTGCACAAAGTCTTGGGCTCAATCCCCAGCCCTCATAAATCAAAGTTTATAGTGCATATCTGTAATCACAACACTCAGTGGTAGAAGCAGGAGATGAGAGAGATGGAGAGAGATGGATCAGCAGTTAAAAAACACTGGCTGCTCTTCCAGAAGACCTGTGTTCTATTCGTAGCCACCCACAGGGCTGCTTGCAACTGTAACGGTTACAATGTGTAGCTCTAGTTTCAATAGATCTCATGTCTTTTCTGGCTTCTGCAGGTGCCAGGCCTTGCTTTCATGATATACTAACATATATGGAGACAAACACCATATACATAATTTTTTGTTGTTGTTTTTTTTGGAATTTTGAATTTGTTTTTTTCGAGACAGGGTTTCTCTGTATAGCACTGGCTGTCCTGGAATTGACTCTGTAGATCAGGCTGGCCTCGAACTCAGAAATCCGCCTGCCTCTGCCTCCCAGAGTGCTGGGATTACAGGTGTGGGCCACCAACGCCCAGCTAATTTTTTAAAAAAAGTTTAAAAAAAAGTAGTATTGTTACAGATTGAGTTCAAAGTCAGCCAAAGAACATATGAAACCCTTATTCTCAAAAGCAGGAAAAATTAAGACTGTACACTTGATGTTACCTCAAGGTTTTGGTGCATGTCTTTCTCTAATATACTAACAATGAGGCATATAAGCACTAAGACAAAAGTTTGCAGGCACCAAGTATTCTAAGGCTTAAATATTCTTACAATATTTGTGCTCTTTTTGTTCTCCAGATCCTTCCTCTTGTGGCTACACTTTTTGTTTGTTTATTGTGTTTGTGGTTTTTCAAGGCATGGTTTCTCTCTGTAACCCTAGCTCTCCTGGAACTCTGTAGACCAGGCTGGCCTGGAACTCAGAGATTCAACTGCCTCTGTCTCTTGAGTACCTGGATTAAAGGGGTGTACTACCACGTCTGGTTTGTGCCTGTACATTTTTTAGGCTTGGGTATTACTCTGGACCAAGGTTTTACATCTTCTTGTTTCTCCAAGTTCATAAAGGCAGAATACTAGCCAGGCAGTGGTGGCGCATGCCTTTAATCCCAGCACTTGGGAGGCAGAGGCAGGTGGATTTCTGAGTTCGAGGCCAGCCTGGTCTACAGAGTGAGTTCCAGGTCAGCCAGGGCTACACAGAGAAACCCTGTCTCGAAAAAAACCAAAATAATAATAATTAATAATTAATAATAATAAATAAAGTCAGAATACTATATCACTGAGAATTCCCAATGAACCCATGTTACCCCAAACCCCTAGCTAGCTACCTAGAAGGAAGCTAGTGAAGTAGTGCGTAACATGTGATTAGGAACTCACTAGGACAAGTGTGTGTCTACATCCTGGGAAATGAGAGGTACAAAGTGGTCTTGCTTTCAGAATCCTGAGAACATGGATTTTTAGATACATAGGGGTTTTTTTTTGTTTTTTGTTTTTTTAAGAAGAAGCATCAGGTCATCTCTCTCAATCAAGGCACTCAATTATCCCTTGCCCACCTACCTTGATTCCTGAGTTTTGAGCCTTAAAACTGTAATGGTCAGGCCTATGAGCTCCCCATAGTCCTGTCTATGTTGACAACTGGTCCCCAGGTGGTGAGGAGCTGGTGTCTGTAGTTCTCATTCTGGAGGGACAGGTAAGGGTACTTTGATTACATATTACTTCTCTGAAAAGCTACTCCACCCTCTCCACTAAAGCCTTATCTTCCAGGACCCTCCCTGCCTTGTTCCTGTTCTCCCAATTTTGTCCCTCTCAGCCCCATCAACCATTACTAGTACCTCTTCCTTACATACTATTCTATCTTGCAGATCTCCTTGTCAGCTCACCAGCATGGCACTGCAGTGTCTCATGCTTCTAGCTGGCCTTCTGATGGGTGGCATGAGCAAGTCCACAGAAAACAAGGTAGGTAATTCTGTGCCCAGTGGCAAATTGAAGCCTCCTCATAGACAATGGGTCTTTACCCCATAAAAATTTCAGTCTTTGAACTTAGGATTCACTGATACTAACCTAACCCTGGTAGAATCCCCTTTGAGTCTACTGCTAGGATTAGAGAGATACCTGAAAACTACCTATCACCTGTTTTGTTCTGCTTTCTAGAAGTTTCTTTGTCAGACTTACTGACAGTCTTACTGTAACTGACTTACAGTCTCCATACACTCACCCTCAGAGCTGCCTGCTCAGGTGTTACTAAGGAGAGCTTGTGACTGGTAGGCACACATGGTCAGACATCTTAGCTCCCACCAAAAGTAGTTGAACAAAGCCAGTGACATTCCAGTGGGTGAGCTTTGGTATCTTTAATGGGGGTGCCATTATTCTGCTTCCCAAGTGATGCAGGATGGGGGCCTCACTGTTTGGGGATGATGGTATGGGGAATCCCTTACTGACTTGCCCAAGGGTAATAAAAGGGATGGCTTGGGCACTGGGCCTTGATCTTTCCCATGCTGTGTCCCTGTTACCCTCTAGACATTCCTTTCTATTACCAAGCTCAGGCCAGAAAAATGGAAGTACCAGGTATGGTTATGCAAACCTGTAGTCCTATCCCACAGCAAGATAGTAGGACTTGCCTACATAATGGATCCTTGTCTGTTGTCTGTTTGCCTTTCTCCCCTCCCTTCCCTTCCCCTCCCTTCCCTTCCCTCCCCTCCCCTCCCTTCCCTTCCCCTTCCTTTCCCTCCCCTCCCCTTCCCTTCCCTCCTTGTTTTGTCTTTTCCTTCCTTCCTTCCTTCCTTCCTTCCTTCCTTCCTTCCTTCCTTCCTTCCTTCCTTCCTTCCTTCCTTCCTTCCTTCCTTCCTTCCTTCCTTCCTTCCTTCCTTCCTTCCTTCCTTCCTTCCTTCCTTCCTTCCTCCTCCTCCTCCTCCTCCTCCTCCTCCTCCTCCTTCTTCTTCTCTCTCTCTCTCTCTCTCTCTCTCTCTCTCTCTCTCTCTCTCTCTCTCTCTTGTCTTTTCCTCCCCCCACCCCTTTCTTTCAATAGGGTTTCTCTGTCCTGAAATTTGCTCTGTAGACCAGGCTATCCTCAAACTCAGAGATCTGGAGTACTGGCATTTAAAGGCATGCCACTGCCTGACTGGAACCCTGTCTTAAAAACAAAAATAAACAGGGTCAACATGATGCCTTAGCAGGTAAGGGCACATGCTGCCAAGCCTGATGAGTTTGATTCCTGGAACCCACAGTTAAAGGATTCCAAAAAGTTGTCCTCTGACCTCCATGTTCATGCCCCTACTCATATGCACACACAATAATAACAATAAATGAAACATCTGATTATCAAGGCATATGCCTTTAATCCTAGCACTCAGTAGGTAGAGGCAGGTGGATCTCTATGAGTTTGAGGCCACCCTGGCCTACACAGTGAGTTCCAAGCCAGCCAAAGCTATATAATGAAAGAAACCTTGTCTCAAAATAAAATAATACTAATAAGTAAATTTTAGAAATTAAAAACAGAGAAAAGGCAAACAATATAAGTTTTAAATTTCTTGAGGACTTCTATAAAGAAATAGGGATACCTGTATATTTATGTTGGGGCTTGGGAAAGTGTGATTGGACAGAGGGTATGATCTGGTCATTAACTAGGAACCTAACCAAGCTGTTGTTCAGATTCTTGTCCCGTGGCTTCAGAGACTAGGGGTTGCCCTTTCAATACAGGGAGGGCACTGCCTTATGAGAGCCTTATCCTATCTTTGCAGATAAAAGACAGTAGATAGTCAAAGACTTCCTTCTGAGCTCTCTCCAGTATCTAAATATTCTATTTTAGGGCGGTTTGTTTTGTGCCACACAATGCCAGACTGTCCAAAGCCTAGACCTTAGGCCAGTTTATATAAATCCATTAGTTCATACTTTTGCAGGCTTTTGGGAAACTGGGTAGCTGTTGTTGAACATACCTGGTCCGATTCTAGCCTTATACTTGGTGGCTCATTCAGTCATCAAATAGTCACTGGTCATAGACTTTGCACAGTCTAGACCTAGAGCAGATGGGAGAAGGACCTGTTGGATAGTGTTTCATATGACGTAACAAGAATGTAGTCCAGATGCTTATAGATAGATAGGTAGGTAACCCCAACCTGTTTGTACTCGTAACTCCTAGGTTTTATCTCTATGTCTAGGGCTGGAGTTTTCCTTGTGCTCTGCCAACATAGGCTGCAGTAGGAGTGGAGTAGGAATACTCACTTATTGAAGGGATGTCACTTAACCCTAGAGAGTTTGGGGGTTGTGGGTGATGAGACAGATAAAGCTCTGTTAAGACCAAGTCAGGCGGTGGTGGTGCATGCCTTTAATCCCAGCACTTGGGAGGCAGAGGCAGATGGGTTAATGAGTTCGAGGCCAGCCTGGTCTACAGAGTGAGTTCCAGGACACCCAGGACTAAGAAACCGTGTCTCGAAAAACCAAAAAAGAAAGAGAGAGAGAGAGAGAGAGAGAGAGAGAGAGAGAGAGAGAGAGAGAGAGAGAGAGAGAGAGAAAGAAAGAAAGAAAGAAAGAAAGAAAGAAAGAAAGAAAGAAAGAAAGAAAGAAAGAAAGAAAGAAAGAAAGAAAGAAAGAACCAATGCTGTCCTTGACATGAGCTAGGTACTTACCAACCTGTCTCACTGATGTCTCTCCTCTAGGCCCAGCAACCTGAGTGTTGTATGGATGTGGTAGACTTCAATGCTACCTGTCTAGGTACAGGTCTATGTGGCCCAGGTAAGCATCATGGTTACAAGTATACACAGCAGACTATTCACACCACCAGCATTCCTGGATGTTTTTTACTCCTCATGGGGGGATGGAAGAACTTGGCTGTGGCATTGTGCAAAGAAGGCCTACCTACCTGGGCACTCTTCTAAAGCAACCTAATCACACCTTTGTCTAGTCCATGCAAGGACCCTATTGGGGACTGTTGCTCTGTAAAGGGCTAAGGCACGGGGAGGAAAAGGTTCAGAGGAGGAGGTGGAAGAGGAAGAAGAAGCAGCACAGGGTTCAGAGGAGACTAAGCCAGGACAGTGCTTCCAGGAACTGAGCAGCTTTTGGAAGTATCTTTTTTTAGATTTATTTACTTTTATGTGTGACTGTTTGCCCATGTGTGTATGTATGTACAACACATGCATACCTGGTACCCTTAAAAGGCCAGAAGGTATAAGATCCTCTAGAACTAGAGTTATGGATGACGGTGTGATTCCATGTGGATGCTCAGAACCAAACCTGGGATTTCTTTAGGAACAGCAAGTGCACTTAAGGGCTGAGCCATCTCTCCAGCGCCTCATGGGTTATTTTGACCCAGGGATATCCAGCAATGTTTGAAGGCATTTTTGGTCATCACAACTAGTGCTAAATGAGTTCAGGATGATGTTTCTAGCATCTGGTGGTGAGGCCAGAGTACTGTTCACTATCCTCAGTACACAGGATGACTCCACTACAAAGTACAATCCAGCCTCAGTGTTAGCATGCCAGAAGTGAAGTCCCTGACCGACAAAAGATTCTAGGAGGCTATGAAGGTAGGGCTTTCTGAAAGCAGCTAAGAAAGTTCAGAGCTGGTGAGAGAAAGCAGATAGGGGCATCCTGGATAGGAAGATACAAGTGAGATGTCAAGGCCACCCACTATCTTGACCTGTCCTGAGGCTGTTGTTTGTTTTAGACTAGAATGACCCAGACCTATCCCTTTATCTCTCAAGGGACGCTCCTTTACATTACACTCAAGACTACATGAACCCAGAGGGACTGCTCAGGGAAGCAAGCACCTCAAAACATTGGTCAGGTGTTGTGTGAGAAGACATGGACAGAATGGTGAGGCTGGAGTGGGGTGAGGGTCAAGGATGAGTGTGGTGACAGAGGGAAAAGGACATTGTTCTGTGGTGATCAGAGAAAAGGAAGGATGCCAAAGGACCTTCATCAGCTCTCCAACCTAAAGTTACAGCAGTTGAACTTTCCTGGGTTTCTTTTTTAAAGTCCAAGATGGCTCTGGGCATAGGTACAGGAATGGAGATAACCAAGTTTGTGTAGGAAGGCACAGGAGCTTTCAGGGCTACCACAAGACTCTCTGGCCACCCTCTTTCCCTACATACAATTTAGCAATCCAGCAGCAGCCCTTGATAGACTTAGCTGCATCTCAACACAGAAAATTAGTAAAAGGGATTATTCTAGGGATGATCTCACTTTTTTGTTTGTTTTGGGTTTTTATTTATTTATTTTTTGCTTCCAGTTTTCACTATGTAACTCTGGCTGGCCTGGATTTCCTAGAGAACCACTTGCCTTTGTTTCTCAAGGGCTGGAATTGAAGGCATGCACTATGACACCTGCTGAGAATCTCAGTTTTTGTACTAGGTTTTGTACTGAGTACCCCATGTTCCTTGGTCTTGCCACATACTTTGAATGAGATCTACTCATGCCTTGAATTGATGAGAGGAGGAAAGTTAGACCTATTCCTGTAGGAGACCTATTCCTCATTTTATGATTTCATATTTGAGCAGGACTCTTCCACCCAAGTAGAATTGAGTAGTTGGGCTTTGTTCCTGTGTGGTCATTTGCTCACAGCATTGTTAGAGCTAAAATGGGCTGATGTCCCTCTTAGACCAATTATCCATTGTTCTTTATACTATCTCTGCTACCACAGAAAGGCTTCTGACTCATCTCAACCCATCAAAAATTGTAACATTTACTGTTACAATGTTTCAGTGACCCATGGTTTAGCTCTATATACTGCTCATTATATATCTTTGGCTTCTAGTACCCAGTCAACATATATGAAACATATTTGCTCATCTTCTTTGTTGGGGTTATTAGAAGTAAAGGCATAAGATAGTCTTCAGGATGCCCTCATTAGAGGGGAAACAGCTGTCCACAAATCACTAGCCAGTGCAAGCTGGATCACGCCAAGCATGAAGGTACAGCTTTGGTCAGTACCAATCTGCGATAGAAATTTGGCTTGATCCTGCTACAGAGACTCAAGGAAATGGGACAGGGACAACAAACCTATCTATATATGCCCCATGTAGAGACCTAAGTAAGGGCACACTGCTATACTTATAGCTACACTTATACAAGGAAGGAAGCTTGTCTCCTGGAGGAAGTGTTTCTGATGGATAGTCAAGACCTTCAAATAGTACCTATTAATTTTAGGTTTATGTCCCAAGCACTTTAAAATAGTCTCTTGAGGCATCCAGTAAAATAAATGATTGGCTTAGTGACAGACAACCACGGGAACTTGGTTGAGAGCAGTATGCTTCCTGTTGAGTTTACTTCTTTTTCTGGAATTAGAGCTTGTGCCTCCACAGACTTCCACAACATATTAGTGTTCTTGAGTTGAAAATTACAAATTCACAATACAGAAAAGCTTACAGAGACAATGAGATGATCCTGACTTACTTTTGCTGAAAACTCCTGTCTCCTTCTGGTGCAGGTTGCTACAGGCACTGGAATGCAGATGGGAGTGCTAGCTGTGTCCGGTGCTGGAATGGGACCCTCCCGACATATAATGGCTCTGAGTGCAGAATTCGTATGTCTTCTCCAAGCTATCTGTCCTAGTTCCCCCAGACTTCACAGGGGTCCTCCTGTCCAATTTGGGGAGAAACCAAGGGAACTACTGTAGTTGTCTTCTCCAGCCACAAAGACAATATTTACCTTGCCCAGGAGTATTGTTTATCAGTGAGCAGCCCCTTCAATCCCTCCCTGAGTGTTTTGTTTACTGAGGATAGCTGTGGGTGTGAACTGTTCCTTGCTCTCTCATCTCTAAGATGTCCCTTTAGGGCTATATGTGGAGGCCTCAGTAGGGTCTCAGGCATGGCCTGGCCTCCCCTCAGTTTTGCTCTCCCACAGTCACTGGCCGGGGCATGCAGTTTCCCATGAACAGAAGCACAGGGACACCTGGACAGCCACATTTTGGTAAGTCTCTTAGCTCATAAGTCCAGAACGGTGGCTCTGTCTGTGACCTGGGGCTGGAGCTGGGGTACATCATTAGAGTTAGTACTGGTACCAGTGCCATTCCTGAAGTCAAGTATTTTCTGTAATGAATTCTGGTTAAGGAAGAGGGCTGGAGAGAGTCTAGCATCCCCTGGGCCTGGGGTCATTTAGCTTAAGTATGGGCATGTGTTGGGATGCCATAAGAGGAAAATACTTCATGGTTTCCAAAGAGCTTCAGTTATTTAATAACAGCCCTCACTGCTACCCACTTACACTCAGCCTTTGCCTCATTCCATGTCCACCGTGACCCCCAGGCTCTGGGCATTGCATTGCCCCATCCCAACTTGCTCTTATAGGATGTAGGTATCAGATGAGACTACAAACACATAGGCCATACCTTCTGATCTGTTTTCAAGGAAAGGACAGGCCCTATCACCTGATGCTTGGATCTCTAGCACCTTCAAGTTCACCTTAAATGAAGGTCTAAGGAGTAAGGGGTAGAGGGATGTGTCTGGGTTATCAGTGTGGTCAGGCAGGCAAGAGAATGGTCAGGGTCTGGTGCTACTTGAGAGAATATGCCCAAGGCAGAGGAACTTCATATGTCAGGGAGCTAGACAGAGCTCCAACAGAAAACTGCCTCTTCTGAAGTAACAGTCACTTTAGGGACACATCACTCTAACCTTAACTCATCCTACAACAGTAATGGACAGCACTTCCCATAGCTGGCAGTTGCTTTGTTCTGTCAACTATGAAGCCCCTAGTATATATTGACCCCAAACAAATGGAGATGAGCAGAAGGCAACTGCATGTATCAGAAAGCAGGTATAGTAGACATGCCTACTGCCGAGGCTGGAGTTTTGACTGTCACTCCAAGAGGCTGAGGCCAGTCTAATGGAGAGAGTCCAGGACCTTATACATCTAGAGGCAGGAATTATCCTTTATCTTGTGGCTAGATGTGTTAGGCTCATGATGGCTCTGACCTGTGGCTGGCACCTAGTAGGGACTCAGGTATGTTTGGGAAATGGTTGAGTTAAGCAAGGAGCACTAGATATCTATTTCCCTAAACCCAGGCTCTCCTGCCAGCTGTTGGTTTGTCTGCAGGGGGTCCTCACGTGGCAGCTTCCCTCTTCCTGGGGACACTCTTCATCAGCACAGGCCTCATCCTCTCTGTGGCTGGGTTCTTCTACCTCAAGCGCTCCAGTAAGCTTCCTGAAGTTTTCTACAGGAGAGACAGAGGTACTTCCCTCTTTGGCTGAATTTCTACCTGCCTACAGGTACTATCTAAAGTCTAACCCACTCAGGGCCTAGGGGGTCCCCAACAGGTACAGAGCAGGCACAGGGACTCCACTGTGTCCGGATACCACTGTGCTCACACTCATCAACACAGAGTGCCTTTGGATGGTATTGCAGCTGAGGATGTAAGGCTGGGCCCTTCTGCTTAGAGTTCCCCAGGTAAGAAATGTGGCTGAGCAGCTGTCCAGGCTCAGGGTGCTTAGGGCACTCAGAGCTGAGGCAGCTGCTGGGCAGCAGAGTGACACTCCATTTTCTTCCCCAGCCCCTGTCCTGCAGCCTGGTGAAACAGTAAGTAACCTATCAAACTAGGCTGAGAACCTGGGTTGTGTGTACCTGTGCCAGGCCATCCAAGTCTCACTCTGCCTTTCTCTTTTCAAGGCTGCAATGGTCCCCCTGCCACAGTCTTCAGGTACAGGCTGCAGCATGTTATGGGAGTTGGGTGGAAGGGTCTTACTGTGGGCCATCTTCATAGTCTATTCTATGGTTTTATCCCTACATATAAAGGTCCCTCTCTAGGACCTGATGACCTTCAGATAGTCTAAGTAGATTGCTCTATGAGGCAGAGAAAAGGATAGGTGTTCAGTGGGCACTACTCTTCTTTCTTACCAACCCACATGGTTTCCATGCTGTCTTCTCAGCATAGGGCCAAACTCCCTGCTTCTCTAGTCATGTCCAAGGATAGCTCTGCTTGACAGCTGCAAGGAACAGGTCAGTTCTTGAGCTTTTTCCCCCGTCAGGCCTATCTGAGTGTTTGTAACTCAGTATATAGAAGAGACCATGAACAGAGAGGTTCCACAGCTACAAGCCCCAGAGCAGATTTACTTAACTTCTTTCTTGTCTCATTGTCTTTCTTGTACAGTGGTCTAGAATAGAGAACCAGTGACACTGTTTCTCTCTGTTGAAAATAAAGTAGATCCTTGATGAAGTTAGACATACCTTGTTCCAATTAATACCTGTTTCAAGTTCTCCAAAGCAGCCTTGTCCCTGAGAACCTTACAGGTATTGTTAGGGACCTGTAGCACTATAGTTAGTGACTGCAACAAATATACACCCTGGCCACTGTAACAAAACTGTATCCCTTGATAGTTCTATGAGCCAGACATTAGAAATCAGGATGTTAGTGTGAAAAAGATGCATTTCAAGGAATCCCTTGTGTCTCTTCCAGCTCCTAGTATCTCATACCTCATGTGGCTTGTGGCCACATCAGACATGTCTCTCTTTCCTTCTGAAGAGGATACTAGTCATTGGGTTCAAAGCCTACCTGATTAATCTAGGGTGATCTCACCTGCTATCCTAATAGAATCTGCACAGACCTTTTTTCAAAGAAAGGTTATGTTCATGGGCTTCAAAGCTCAGGGTGCAGTCTTGTCTTTAAAAGGTGCTATCTAACTCCCTGTAGTGCATAATGCAAGTATGATCTGTGCTTTTATCTTGAGGAATAGCTGGGCTCTAATACAGGCCCAGGGTGTGGGGTCTTGGTGGGCGGCAATAGGAAATAGCTGAGCTCATGGAAGCCTCCATTAGAAGAAACTGCCTTTGTACAAGTGGAGCCTGATGAGCATCACTTTGTTAGAATAAACAGCACACATGGGCTTTGTGCCCTGTGGCTGTTCAATATGCTCCTGAGAGCCAACAGTGTAGGCAAAGACCTGAACTTGCCTATCTCTGACTCAGCTTGTCTTTGACCCCATTTCAGTGAGGAAGCCAAGATACATCAGGCGTGAGCAGCACCCAGACAAGAATAGGGATCCTTCTGCCTTCTCCACAGTGGAGGCCCACATCAGCAACGTCTGACCTAGAGGTCAACTGAGACTTCACAGTACAGCAGTGGAGACCCAAGGCTCCCCTCCAGTGAGTTTACTACACAGAGGGCCTGGGCCTTAAGATATGCCAGAATTGACTCCCAATGACAGACACGTACAAATGCTAGGGGGATGCTAACCTCCATGCCATGAAATCTTCACTGTGTGGTTTAACAGGAGTAACCATCTGTGACTGAGGACTCAAGAGCAAGTCATGTGGGTTCTGTGCCTCATAGAAGTAACAGCATCTGTAACAGCTATAACACAGGCCTAATCCAAATGATCAAAACTTCTGGAGCCCACCCACTGGAGCCCATAGTAGACAGGACTCTCCATCACCACTGAGCTAAGAAGAGTGAAACCAAGGTTCCAACAGTGGAGAAAACACAACCTGGAAACTGGTACCAGAGATAGGTTGCTCTAGTGTCAGCCTGCTAATTTAGCTGCTGACCTCAAGGAACATATTTCTCAAAGTTGTAGAATTGAGTGTCCTGGGTTTTCTGATTCCAGAAGCCAGCAGAATCTTGTCTCCCAGGGACAGACTTCCATCCAGCTACCTTTCAGGCTGGGAAACTCAAAATGTTTACCCATGGGGCCACCTCCTCTGAACACTTCAGGTCTCTTGTCCCATTGGGCTTGTGAGGTCATGCTGGTCAGCAGGCCTGTCTTTGCTCTTCCAAGACTCCAGAAACTATGTCTGTGAGCTGCTAGTATGACTGGTGGCATTGGCCATGCGCTCCTGTAGAAGAAGGTGCCACCTAATTACCAGTGCCACTCTCCGTGTATGATCTAAAGGTGTCTAGCATCTTCTTTGACATCAGGCACATATCTGATGTTACAGTGTTATGAACTTGCTTTCCCAGACTTGAACCAGTGACTCTGGTAGCAGCAGCAATTCAAAGTTGGACTAGTTAAATTAGACTAGATTTTCTCCCCTCTAGCTTTATTGTCATCTATTCAGTGTGTGGGGCCTAACTACTCCATTGCCATGTTCAGGGGACAAGGAGTCAGGGAGGGGAAGAGGAATCCCTCAGCAATATTTAGAACCTACTGTTGTCTGGTGGAACTGGCAATACACACAACCCATCCCCTCATGTTTCCTTGACCAGAACCTGTTCCACGTGTAACCCCTCCCATTTCAGGATACTGTCTTGCTTGAAGAGATGACCCAGCTCCTTAGAACTTGAGGTAGAAAGTGCCAATCAAGCATGGCATGGTTCTTCAGATAAGACTACACGAATCACTAGGCTTTGAGGAAGCCACTAACAGTTTATGGATCTAACTCACCCTTGGAGAAAGCAGAACCCTCTACCTGGCTATGTGTAGATGTATAGATCTTTGTCTGCTGACTAGAGGTAGAACTGGGTAAAGAGTGCCAAATGAGAGCATAGGGATTCTAGAAGTCCTGCCAGATAGTTTAAATAAGAATGCCTTCCTAGTGCCCCCTAGCCTTACATACTTGAATGCTTAGTCATCAGGGAATGGCACTACTTGAGGGATTTGGAGGTGTGACTTTATTGGAGGAAGTATCTCTCTGGGGGTGGGCATTGGGGTCTCAAAAGCTCAAGCCAGGCCCAGTGGCTTTTTTTTCCTGCCACCTGTGGATTTGGATGTAGAACTCTTAGCTCCTCCTCCAGCACCATGTCTGCCTATGTGCTACCATGCTTCCTGCCATTCTGATAATGGACTAGACCTCTGAAACAGTAAACAAGCCCCAATTAAATAATTTCTTTTATAACAGTTGCTGAGGTCATGATGTCTCTTCACAGCAATAGAACACTTACTAAGACTTTATACCTTGTTTTATAACTTCTATAGATCTCCCTATGCACTGGCTAAAGGGCTGTGGCCAGAGACATCTGTTGAAACCTCAAATGATTTGCCTGTGACATCCAAAGAACATCCCTCTCTGCCCTTGGCCATATTTCAGAAAAGTGCTGGGGAGTAAGAACCTGTCAGACTAAGATGTAGGTTTCTAGGCCCAGATCCTTTGTTCTGAGACCTTGCCCTGGGGACAGGATGTGGAGTAGTATAAGCTACAGGATACAATCTGACCCAGCATCCTTTCGTTAAGCAGCTTGACACTCTAGGGCCTACAGCAGCATTGGATGTTCTAGCCAACATGAAACACCCTAGGGTTTAGGGTTCCCCAGGATGATTTCTAATGGAAAGTAGAAGGGGACGTTGACAGCCACAAGGGAAGGCAGCATAGTAAGTGACTGCCAGCCTGGCTCCCTGGGGTCACAGATGATTCCTATCCCAGCTCATCCTAAGAAGCATGTGCCCAGACACTCCATAGTGGAAACCCTAGATTATTCCAGTCACCCACGCCAACCCCTCCACTTTCTGGTCCCCACACCTTCATTCCTTTGTGCGCTCACTGTTTTTTTTTATTGGGCAGCACTGGAAGTGTTCCAAAGCCAACCCAAAAAAGGATCAACAACAACATTAGGAGGTGGGCCAGACCAGAGACCATAAGAGTGATGAGACGGGGTTGGGACTGCTTGGTCACTAGTACAGGAAGAACTGACACAGAACAAACCCATCAGGTGGTCAGTCTTAAACAAGAGGCTTCCATATGGGTCTGGAGATCTTGTCCTCACTGCTGGGTACAGAAGGATACCTTTGGTTAGGCCACCCTATGTGCAGACAATGTGAGACCAGATCTACATCCAGTGCCAAAAGATGGGGCAAAATACTGGGTATAATGGCTCATACCCAATATTTTAATCCTGACACTGGGAGGCAGAGACAGGCAGATCTCTGAGTTTGAGACTAGCCTGGTCTACAGAGTGAGTTCCAGGACAGCCAGAGCTGTTACATGGAAAAACTGTCTCAAAGGGGGGTTGGACAGCAAAATACCAAACCCAGGGGCACCTCCTACCCTGAAGTCTAACTGTTCCATCCCAGCACTCATTGTAGTTTCTATTCAGTTAGCAGCTGATGCCTTAGAAATTCTGGCCTTAGGGCAGCCAGTACCAAATAAGAATGTACATTCAACCTTTCATGTCCGTTGTTTGGAGGATAGCAGAATGGTCAGAGATGACCAGCACCAGGTAGGTAGAGATAGATGAGTGGTGAGTCTTAGCCTGAAACCTAAGAAAAGTCCTAGTCCTAAATGACCTCATGCACTTGCCTCCTAACAATGCACCATCACGGACTTGTAGCCAGGTCCATAGCCTTGGTAATGAGAACTATAGTCAGGTAAGTGTGGGGTTATTACTGAGAGGGTATAACCACTTTGATACAAAGATGGAGGCTCACAGAGCTCCTAGGGCTCCAGGGCCCATAATGAGGCAATAAGAAATAAGATTGGCCTATGGGAAGCTGGGCATGGTGGCTCACACCTGTAATCCCAGCACTTGGGAGGCAGAGGCAGGCAGATTTCTGAGTTTGAGGCCAGTCTGGTCTACAGAGTGAATTCCAGGACTACACAGAGAAACCCTTTCTCAAAAAACCAAAAAAAAAAAAAAAAAAAAAAAAAGATTGGCCTGTGGCCACCTACTAACACAAATGAATACATGTGCTCAGAGGTAGTGCTATGTTGATATGCACATCCACACATTCACTTGCTTGACAATTTTACTTTCCTGCTGCTTAGGATAGGGTCAAGATGGACACCACTTACTACCCTAGACAATGTTGTCTGTGCTCCTCTAATTCCTAATGCCTCTGCCAGCTGGGAGTTGACTCCCCTTGAGGTCAGGCCTGGAAGAAAGCCAGGGCTGTGAGATGTCTGATTGATTCCTAAGGCCTCACAGCACATTTGCCTCAGGATATTGACTGTTCACTGGGTAGCCTTGGTGATCTCAGAGCTTGGATATTCCCAGGAGCCCTGCTAAGACTGTTCCTAGAACATCTGGGACTCCAGCTTCCTAGAGGCAGCATGTGACACAGAGTCATACTCTACACAGATCACTTGGGCTGGGCCTTCAGCAGCATTCTCTCCTCAGCGCCCTCATGCCCTCTACAATCCTAGACGCTCCCCCCCCCACACACCCCCAAAAGACTCTTATCTCCCTCTTTAGATCTTTAGATACCTACCCATCTTCCCTCTGGGCCTCCATTCTCTCTCAATCAATCCTTTACTTCCCTGGGCCCCATTTTTGGTTCTGAATATTCATGGAATTAGTTCCTCATACTTATGGAATTAGGCAGGGGACCCTCTATCCTTTCAGAGCTCAGGTCTCTTCTGATAGGACATTGTCCACAGGTTCCCACAATCACCCATATCTTAGCTCCCTTAAAAGTTGGCCTTGAGGATAAGGATATCTAGGAGCAAAATTGTGGCAGTTTCCAGAGATCTGGACCATTGGGTGGTCAGGTACCTGTAGGTAGTTGAAAAAAAAATTTGGGGGGGGGGGGAGGACAGGGTTTCTCTGTGTAGCTCTGGCTATCCTGGAACTCACTCTGTAGACCAGGCTGGCCTCAAACTCAGAAATCCATCTGCCTCTGCCTCCTGAGTGCTGGGATTAAAGGCATGTGCCACCACCGCCCAGCTGGTAGTTGAATTCTTAAGGCCATCCTCCCACCAAGATATGGTCCTCCTAGCAACATACCCTCCCCACAGGCCTATGTGTGAGCTCCCATCTCAGGGCCCTACAGTTCACTGTGCCAGAAAACAACTAAACCTCAGAGGTAGGGAAGAACCTGGACTGACCAAAGTGGGTGAGAAAAAGTCCACTGGGGTTATTGAGTCTGGTCAACAAAGATATCTCAGCCCAATGGGCCTGGAGTAGATCAGGTTCTGCCTGTGCTACTGCCCACACTCCCCAGTCTATCCCATTCCAGTGTGACACTCCCTGCCCCAACCTTAGATGCTACCAGCCCTTTAGACTTAACATTTTCTTCTGTGTTACCTGGTTAAAGCTTCTTGAGATTACATCTTTTCAAGCACAGCTGAAGACTAGGGTCTTCCTTCCTGAGGTATAGTACAGATGGTACCCAAGCAGGTACCCACAATCTATTGTGGCTAGCCAGGGCCCCAAATATTCTTAACTGATCCCAATGTCTAGGCTGTTGCTCAGGCCTGCCTAGCCCTGATCTTGCACCCCTACTTCCTGAACTTCAGAACAAGGAGTTCCCCCAAAGGCAGGAGGGTACTGAAGCAGCAGCGGATGGCGGCCTTGCATGAAGCAATTGTGAGAATATGGGTGAGATGGAAGAAGAAAGAACAGGACATTTTTGGGCATAGAGATGGGGAAAAAGGGGGCAAACTGAGCTATATCTGAAAGTGTGCTAGGCTCAGTGAAAGGTCCCTGCTGAGCACACTTTGGGATCACTTGGCACACTTGCTTTCCAGAGGAGAGAGGTTTGAGTACCTGAGCAACTACTCTTAATCTGAAATCCTGAGACAAGAGGTCTGTGCTGATGCTAGACCTAGCCTCACTCTAACCCTTCCTCTGGCTCCCCACCCATTCTGAGTCTGCCAGGGAAGAGAACAGCCAATCGATGATGTTCAGGGCCACACCCCCAGGCACCGTGTCTTGGAGGGTATAAATAAACCTTCAAAACTCATGGCCTAAGAATTCACACCTGTCTCAGCCACCTCCTGGATGAACACGGGCATCATACCTCAACTTCCACGTACACACAGAAGAGGTGTGCCGGCCAGACCGGTGCCACCGGAAGGCTGTTGGCTGCTAGCCTGTGGAGGAACACTTGCCAGGTGAAGCAGAGGCTGAGTCGGACCTGAAGGATGGGAAACAAACTTTACTAGAGCTGGTCAGCCTAGAGACAAAGAGTTTTACTGTGACCAGTGGAGAGGACCATGCCCAGGAACTGCTGACCACAAACTACCAGGTAAGGCAAGCTGACCTTTCTCCTATACAGTCTCAGGGTGAGGCCCCTTCATGGAAGGTGAGGCCTGGTGCCAAGGAACGAGTTCTGTGAGCAGCACTGGTCAGGGAAGGATAGATCCAAGGCCCTGTTAAACCTTGCCAGGACCACTGTTGCTTCTAAGAAGTGGTGATATCTCATGCAAGAAGGTTGGGGCTCTCGTGACGTCACAGTGATGTCAGATGATTCACAGACCCAGTGATGGTTCAGCAATCTCTAAGCCATTCTACTCACCTATTTGGGGCTGAACAGTGAGGCAGGGAGACAGGTCATCTCTGCTGTAGCTGCTAGGCTCCATGGGTTATAAGGTTTAGGCTTTTGTGGTAAATAATCTAGTCAGAATGCCTGTGGCTCCTAAGGTATAGTCCTGACTAGGGGGTCGGGGGTGGGGACGATGGTGGTGGTAAGCAAACAGTACTAAATGGTCAATGTGTTTCTAGAATTCCTCTCAGAGAAGTGAGGTGAGGTATCAAAAAAAGAAGGCCTGGATCTTCTACATCCCACCTCCTTTGATAAGCTGTGGTGTAACTAATTCTGGCAGAACAGGGCAGAGGTATCCGCTGGGCACTGGTTACAGAGCATTTTAAGTCCCTGGCCTCTGGCACTTGTCCTTATCCCTACTAAAGCTGGCCCCAGATTCCAGGTTGCAGCTGTTCAAAAGCTTTTTGGGCCCCTATTGAGGCCCTCTCTGTCTCTTGGAGCTCTTAAGGGCCCAGCTGCTCTCCCAGACATCCCAGAATCCTTACACAGCTGCCATTAACTCAGATGTATGCCATACAAATCAGGAACCCATACCATGACCAAGTTCAGACTCCTTCCACCTGATCCATGAGCCAGTCAGGACGCAGCTTTCAATTGGCTCGTCCAGAAGAACCTAGTTAAGTCACTCTGCCTTGGAGCTGTCTTCTCCAAATGCGGGAACTGTTAGGATTATTCTGTGGCATGAGTTCAGCCTTGCAGAGCATAGACAAAAATAGTAGCTGCAGTGCGCCACTTTCATTATTAGCATGGGGAAGGATGGGCAATGGGTGTCCATTCATCAGTGTTGACAACCCTTAGCACGACTTCTATTCTTGAAATCTGTCTGGATGTCCATGCCTCAGGTACTCTTGACCTCATAGTGAATGGAAGAGGATAGGTTTCAGTTTGGACATGGGTGGAACTTTGGAGGTAGCTACAGGTGGACAGGTACCTACATTGGAATCTTTGGGTTTGATGGTAGGTAAGAAAAGGGGGTGTGTGACAAGCAGGCTTTTCAGGACAAGTGCAGTTCATAATGTCCTGTTTTTGTTCTACAGTTCAGAATCATGTCATCAGCCCAACGGGTGTGGCATGCAGCTATGCCACCCTACCGCCAGAATAGCTCCACAGCCTCAATGCCCAGGTCCCCTGGCTCAGGTGGCAGCCCCAAGTCCCCCAGTACTCCTGGCTCAGTGAAGGTAGCCTCCCCATTGGAGTGTTCCATCTGCTTCTCAGGCTATGACAACATTTTCAAGACACCCAAAGAGCTTTCATGTGCTCATGTCTTCTGTCTTGAGTGCTTGGCTAGGCTGGCAGCTGCCCAGCCTGCAGGCCATCCTGGCAGAGAAGCTATGCCCTGCCCATTCTGCCGACAGCCCACAACTGTGCCTGCCGCTGGGGCTCCTGCACTGCGCACCAGTCGTCAGCTACAGGCTAAGATGCCAGCACACCTACAGAGAGAGGAGCCAGTGTGGCTTGAGGGCACCAAACTGTGTTGCCGTCCCTTGCCCACCACTTCTGGCCAAGAGGACAGTGGCTTTGTGTGCGTGGACATAGGACTGAGAAAACCAGCTGAGCCCACCCTACCTGCACCTGTCCAAGACCCTGCACCCAACCCTGGCTGGCTGGCCCGCTGTTGGGCACGCTTTGGGGACTGGCGTCGTGTAGCACTGGTTTCTGTGCTGTTGCTGGTACTATTTTGTGTGATACTCTGGCCTGTACAGTGTGCACTCAAAACTGGAAATCTGCGTTGCATTAACCGGCCACCTGCAGCCACTGCCACCGCCACTGCCACCACCGATGCCCTCTCCTTGGGCTCTTAGCCAACAACTAGGGTCACCACTTGGGCCAGGCCAGCTACTCAAACAGTTCCATGGATGGATCTCTGACCCACTGAGGTCAAGAAGACAGTTGGTTCCCCAGAACTCCATATAGGATATGTATGTGTTCCTTGCTCTCCAGGACTAGGTGCCAATGAGAACAAAAGAGTCCTCAAAGCCTCTAAGAACTACAGGCTTCTAAAGGCTCCAGAAACTGCCCTGGAACCCTATCATACAGATGGGGAAAGGAACCCAGAGATGTCTGGTCAGATGCCTGGCCTCCACACTGAATTGCCAAAACAGCAGGAGTTTGCCATCCTTCCTTTCTTAAGACATTGCTGGGGATGCTGAGCAGCTGGTTTCCTAAGAGTGAAAATGAAAAAAAGCTCATGCCACAGCGCTACAGTGGGAACTTGCCAGCTGTCCCAGGCCATTAGGAATGGTACATTTTAAAATAAATTATTTTGTATAAATATTGTTTCGCTGCGTATCCCCCTCTCTGTCCTCCACCATTCAATTTTTCCTGTTAGAAAGTCTCCCACCCTACATCCGCACAACCCAGCCTCCACTCTGGTAACCTGACTGGATCACTGTGGGAGAGGGAGGGGGCAGGAAACAACAATCATTGTTTTAAGTGTTCCTGTTAGGGAGAAGAACAAGCATTTAAAGAAGCATGCAAATTTTACGTTTTCGGTGAGCTGTGTTTATTCTTTTTTTTTTTTTTAAGATTTATTTATTATTTGTAAGTACACTGTAGCTGTCCTCAGATACATCAGAAGAGGGCGTCAGATCTCATTACGGATGGTTGTGAGCCACCATGTGGTTGCTGGGATTTGAACTCAGGACCTTTGGAAGAGCAGTCGGTGCTCTTACCCGCTGAGCCACCTCTCCAGCCCGAGCTGTGTTTATTCTAAGCTGTTAGCAGCAAGATTCCACCTATTGTTTTTTTCCTTGGTGGGCTTTTCCCACCTGGGTGGAGGGGAGGAGCCTGCTCTGCTGACTGCCATTTGCTGCCATTTGCTCCAACTGGCAGGTCCTTCTTTCCCAGACCCAGCTCTGCCTTCCACTTCCTGCCTGGCTCATGGAAGTCCTGAGGGGAAGTGTAGATCAGGGACCTCAATTCCCAACTCCCAACAACAGCTGCACCTGGGTACTCAGAAGACAGGGAACCACAGCAATCATCCCAAACTCTGCTGTTTCCCACAGGGAAAATGTGGACCGAGGATCCATCCCCACTACAGACTGCATTTTGCCTCTCCCAAGTGGCTTGCCAGGGGCACTCTAGACACCCCAGTGGTGAGGCAGGATGAAGCCTGGCACAGGTTCTGCCACTATTCCTAGGAATCCTGTACTACCAGGTGAATGGCCAGGAGAAAACACTTCCAGCTTGGGCAAGTTTCCTCACCTTTGACCCCAAGGCCCAGATACTTCCTTTTCTAAGGAGCTGTATCTTTGGCTAGGGCAGAGAGTAGGTTTAGGATGGTACCAGCTGGATCCAGCTCTGGGGGCTCCCACCCCAGCCCCTCCCCCACCTCAGCACCAGTAGACACTAAACTGAGTTCACTAAAGATACCACAAAGCCACAGACCAGCTGTGATGGGGAAGGATTCTATGTCCCATGAGCTAGTGACTTTGCACTCTGTCACACAGTGATGCATATATATGGCGCCACACCCATGTCACTGGCAGAGCCAGACACGTGAGAATGCCTATATGGTCTCATGAGCATATCATATATGCCTTCATTCCAAAAGCCTTATCCATCGTAACCAAGACAATGACAAATCATCCATGACAAGGACCAGACCACCCTGAAGTGGGTAAGGTTAAGACAGGGCACAAGGAAGCTGGACTAAAGTACAGGTTAAAGCCAGGCAGTGGTGGTGGTGGTGGTGGTGGCGGTGGTGGCGGCAGTGGCAGCGCACACCTGTAAATCCCAGCACTCTGGGAGGCAGAGGCAGGCGGATTTCTGAGTTCGAGGCCAGCCTGGGCTACAGAGTGAGTTCCAGGACAGCCAGGGCTATACAGCGAAACCCTGTCTCGAAAAAAAAAAAGTACAGGTTAAGTCAGTCTCAGACTGTCCCTAACCTTGTCACTAAGGTCACATCATAGAACCATACAGTGTTTGGAATTGTGTCATGCACAGGTTCACATGTAATCTCGTTGCAATCCTGTAACCACATTTCAGCTGGGAACCAGGACAGGACACTGGGATCTCCAAATGCCCTTTCCATTGCTGGAACCTAGGCCTATCTAGACTGAGGAGCCAATTCTTGGATGTCTTCCACAGCTCCAGTCATGATCAGTCAAGTAAAGCAGTTCAAGAAAAGACAGGGAGAGGCTCTGGTGCACCTGGGGTGCCCCGGGTTCCACTGCCTGTAGCTCCAGGTTCTTCTAGCACCTAGTCCTGACCCCATTGAGACTTCCCAGGCCCCTAAGATGCAGCGGTTCACAGGTACTACTCAGGTCCAGGAGCTGTGGCTGGGCCGGGAAGGGACCCAGTGCTAGTTCACATTTATGTGCTGGTGCTGCCCCTCCCAACCTGTTTGTGCAGTCGCAGCTTCTGGCCTTGGATAACTACTGCAGGGTCAGGATACACACCTTCCTGCACCAACCTCAAATTGAACCAGTGGCTGGCTCCCGCACTACTGGTGGTGGTGATTGGCACCAACTAGATCCTTATTCCAAAAGTCAGTGTTTCAGTCCAACATGAGGGGGAGGGTGTGGGGGTGTTGATGCTCAGGGAGGCAAGGTGAGCTAGGTGGTCGTGACCTAAGTAGTGAGATGCAGATCAGTGGAACCCAAAGGGAGGAGGAGAAAGACGGGGTACAGGAGTTGGGTCAGGGAGGAGGCAGAACCCAGAAAGGAAGGTGGCATTTTGGGGGAGGGACCAATAGGCAAAGGTGAATCTGGAGGTGGATTAGTAGGGTGGAAGAGGGAAGAGGGCTCTGATTAGTGGGAGGCATGCTTGGGGCTCACATGTCTGCGGATGCAATCAACTAGAACATTAATCTCGACAATGGTGTTGGTATGTCTGATACTTGCCCTAAGGGGGCCACTATTTGCTAGTTGAGGCTACATGGATTCAGTGGCCCATCCCCCAGCCACATCTGAGATACACTATGTCTGACTCTGGCTCGTTGCTCTGAACCAGGTTCACCTCCTCCAGGAAACTTAAGGATGTCAGTGGGCTCCAGCTGGACTTCTCCAGCCATAGTGGAGCCCACTAAAGTACTACTACCAGAGCTTCACGATACCAGAGCAGTGATCTGGAGATCCCTGCTCGGTTGTGGAGTTTACAGATGAGAAACACATGCATTACTGGGACTTTCCTGGGAAGACACAGAGATCATCCAGAAGTGATTGTGTGATGGTACTGATGATAGACCAGACTCAAAACAGGAGTAGAGGCAAGGAAACACTTGGGGTGGGACAGGGACCCCCAAGAGTCCTAGGTGCCCAGGGAAGAAAAGATTGGTATCTGAGTTCTATTTGGGAAAAGCCACCCTTATGGAGTTCTGAGGAACTATAGTTTCCCCTGCTTCCATTCACAGCTGCAGGAAGAAAGAATCTGTGCCTGGGAAAGAAATAGGCTGGATACAAAACAGATCCCAAAGCTGTTTTGGGTCAAGAAGGGCATGAGTGGGAGTACAGGCAAAGCTGCTCTGGATCAGAACAGTTAACAATATGGTGTCTGAATTCTGTGATCAAACACCATGACTTGGGGAGAAAAGGGTTTACTTCAGTTTACAGCTTATGTAATTATGAAGGGAAGCCAAGACAGGAACCTGGTGGTAAGAACAGAAACACAGACCATGGAGGAATGCTGCTCACAGGCTTGCTCCTTATGGCTTGCTCAGCCTGCTTTCTTATGTCATGCAGGACCACGGGCCTGGGCCCTACCACATCAATTATCAGGAAATTTCTCTCACAGACTTACCTACTACTGAATTGAGTGGGAAGCTGTAAGGAAAAGGGCTCTTGACCACCAGGATACGTTTCTCCTCAGAGCTGTAACACTTACAGGGACATTTTCTTATTGAGATTCTCTCTTCCCAAATAACTGTAGCTTGTGCAATTGCCCCCCCCCCCTGTACCACACACACACACACACACACACACACCCAACACACATAGCTTTTTGTGAACTGAAGAGCCTAGGCATACTTGTGCTAAATATGTTAAGGGACATGGGAGCCAAGAGATTCAGTGGGGTAGGACTGCAGACTCTTAGCTTAGGGATTTCTCACTCTTAGCATACATAGACTTGGGGACTCTGACCATCCTGACCTATAACTGTTACCTGGATGATGCTGTATTTCAGTTCCTTCTGAGCCCTGGGTCTGATGCTCAGCCATGTTGCACAGCCACCTTCAACTGCAAGTTGCAATTCTGGCCATTGTCGGAAGCACTTGTTCTAGGGAACAGTGCTTTACATCAGTTTGCCCATATGTTCTACAGAGCAACGCACACACACATGCAGTCACCCATTTCTCAGGACCTTCCTTTATCCCAGTGTTCCACAGCTGTCTCCAGCTGTCTCTAGAAGCAAGGAGTAAGGCATTCTTGCTGCCATCTGAACAGATGGAAACTTCAGCATGACTCCATTGATACCTCACCTCCTCTTATCCAATATCCTTGGGCTCCTGTCCCAACCCCAGAGGATAAGAGTACAATATGGACACTTGTGGAACCATCTCCAATTTTTCCTAGAAGCCCCATGTAGCCTTCCTACTAGGGTCCTTAGGCCAATTGAGTTCCTTCATACCTCACAGCCTTAAGAGGCTAGCAGGGAGATTGTGTAAGCTAGGAAGGGCCTGGATAACACCCTCAACAGGGATGGGAAAAATAAAAATAGTTAATTCCTGAGGTAAAACCAGAGTTCTGTGTCTCTGTGTCTATCATTGCTCTCATTTCCAGGCCCCTGTGCTACTCACTGCTGCAATGGCCAGGACAAGCGGTACCTATGAATAAAAACTGGAAAGAATCTGTGTCTGCAAAGACCAATTGGTTAGAATTGCAGTCTTGTGAGGAAACTGGAAGGCCTACAAACTAATTGGTTTACCTTGGGCTACTCGTAGTCCTCTGAACAGCCATTCCTTGCCCACTTCTTTTGGGGAACTAAAATCATGACTAATGGATAAACGCTTCTTAGAATCCATTTTTTCCCTCTTATTAACTTAGTAAACCACTAGCTTCTACCAACCCAAAAGCTCAGATATTCTCTTGGGCCTATAGAACATCTCCCATCTCACTCATGTTAACTGCTTCTCTGATGTACCGATGTTGCAATTTCCTAGGGTGGAAGGTGTGGACAACCCTAGGAGCAAGAAGTAGTCCTTATTTATTTATTTATTTATTTATTTATTTATTTATTTATTTATTATTGTTATTGTTGTTATTGTTTGGATTTTGTTTTTGTGAGACAGGGTTTCTCTGTATAGCTCTGGCTGTCCTGGAATTCACTCTGTAGACCAGGCTGGCCTCAACTCAGAAATCCACCTGCCTCTGCCTCCCAGAGTGCTGAGATTACAGGCATGCACTACCACCACCCGGCTAGAAGTAGTCCTTTTTAAATCAAACAATTCTTGTTTTCCACATTGGCCCAAGATGACCTGAGCTAAACTGAATGATCAAGGGAAAAGAGTGTCTCCATATATTACTAGGGTACACACACACACACACACACAGAGAGAGAGAGAGAGAGAGAGAGAGAGAGAGAGAGAGAGAGAGAGAGAGAGAGAGACTTGAAATGGGTAAGAAACACTATATCTCTTTACTTTTTTGTTTTTGTTTTTGTTTTTGTTTTTGTTTTTGTTTTTGTTTTTGAGACGGGGTTTTTCTGAGTCCTGGCTGTCCTGGAACTCACTTTGTAGACCAGGCTGACCTCGAACTCAGAAATCTGCCTGCCTCTGCATCCCAAATGCTGGGATTAAAGGTGTGTACCACCACTGCCCAGCGTCTCTTTACTTTAAAAAAAAATGATTTATTTATTTATTTTATGTATATTGGTGTTTTGTTTGCATGTATGTCTGTGTGAAGGTGTTGAATTCCCTGGACCTGAGTTACAGACCGTTGTAAGCTGCCATGTGGGTGCTGGGAATTAAACCTGTATCCTTTGGAAGAGCAGTCAGTGTTCTTCTTAACCACTGAGCCATCTCTCCAGGCCCCATGTCTCTTTACTTAATCATATGTTTTTGTTTTTGTTTTTGTTTTGTGAGACAGAATGTCTCTATGTAGTCCTGGCTTGTCCTAGAGCTTCCTATTTAGACCAAGAATTCATGGAAATCTTGTAGCATCTCAAATGTTGAAACTAAAATTGTGTGGCGCCACACCCAGTTTCTTGGATGTACACATCTTTTTTGTTGTTGTTGTTGTTTTGTTTGGTTTTTTTTTGGTTTTTTTTTTTTTTTTGAGACAGGGTTTCTCTGTGTATCCCTGGCTGTCCTGGAATTCACTCTGTAGACCAGGCTGGCCTTGAACTCAGAAATCCACCTGCCTCTGCCTCCCAAGTGCTGGGATTAAAGGCCTGTGCCACCACTGCCCCACACCCAGTTTCTTAATCATATGTTAAAGTTAAGAGGATTTAAAATAAAGAAAGATAATTTAGATTAATATATATACACTATTATTGAGCATAATCCATGGTTCTCAGAAGAGGGAATATTAGACTCTGAGAATAGAATAGAAATAAAATAGAAATAGAATGGAAAGAACTATAAAATGAAACTATAAAATGAAAACATGGACAAGCTTGAACAGCTCCTATACAATTCTTTAGTATTTGGAATGCTGATAGTTTGAAGGCCCTGTGAGAAATCTAAAATGTCCTCCAAGGTTCAACAAAAATTAAAATTCCTTGTCCTACCTTGGCAACCAAGCATGAAGCCTTTAGTTCAAATGAAATTGACAAAGATAAAAAAGAAAAAATATTATCCATTTATCTATTGCTTTTTCTTTTGTTTTTTAAAGATTTATTTATTATATGCAAGTACACTATAGCTGTCTTCAGACACTCCAGAAGAGAGCATCAGATCTCATTATGGATGGTTGTGAGCCACCATGTGGTTGCTGAGATTTGAACTCAGGACCTTCGGAAGAACAGTCAGTGCTCTTAACCATTGAGCCATCTCACCAGCCCCCATATCTATTGCTTTTTCAAGACAGGATTTTTGTGTGTGTAGCTTTGGCTGTCCTAGAACTAGCTCTGTAGGCCAGGCTGGCCTTGAACTCAGAGATCCATTTGCCTCTGCTTCCCGAGGGCTGAGATTAAAGGTATGCGCCACCACCGCCTGGCAAAATATTTTTAAAATCCAGAGAATGGGTGAAACAAGGTAATTTTAAGGAAATGGTTAAATCAGACTTCACAGGAGTGACCACAGATTACAAATTATCTCCTTTACAATAAGCTTATAAATTTTCATCTCCTTACATATCATGCATGCACAGTAGGGGCCCAGTTGCCCTACTGCTAATGTTCTGACTTCATCACAGAGTTCAGCAGCCCTTCTACCCACAACAGCAACAGCAAACAGGCTTTCACCACCAGCTGCTTCCAAGAGGCTGTCTAGCAAGCCTATCTATAGTTAAAAGAAAGTTTGCTGGGCTTGTGAGATGGCTCTGTGGGTAAGAGCACCGACTGCTCCTCCAGAGGTCCTAAGTTCAAATCTCAGCAACCATATGGTGGCTCACAACCATCTGTAATGAGATCTGACCTCTTCTGGTGTGTCTGAAGACAGCTACAGTGTACTTGCATGTAATAAATAAATCTTTTAAAAAAAAAGTTTGCTTTCCTCTTTAAAACATTCTGGCTTTGTAATAACTTTGAGTGCAAAGGATGGGTATGTTGCGTGCTGATAATAGAAAATTTAAAACTTTAAAAAGCTTGATAACTGAGACTTGCGAATTTTAAAAAGCTTCAAAACTGAGGCTCAATAACCTACTAGCCCTCAACTAATTAATAAAAAACAAAAATGATGGAGCTCACCAACTGCCACAAGGACTTTAGTAAATAAATAAAAATAAATAAAAGTCCATGACTTTTAGATACACTTAGGGGCTTCTTCCACTAATAGACAAAACCCTGTAGAGACCTTTATGGACTTTGGTAATTTTCTACAATAAACTATAAAAACAAAAATAAAAACAGGACAATAAAGAGATTGCTACCACATTATTTCTTGCAGTGACTTGTGAAAATACAAATTCTGACAAGGCCTCTAAATGTTTCAAATATAAAAATCAGGCCTTACCTTTCCTAGCATTAATAGGCTTCTTACTGAGATAGGTAAACTCACAAACGGGTTTCAGTGTAAAAGCAAACTCAAAACTACCATGCTGTTGTTACTGACTTAAAATTTGTTTTTACTACCCCTTACAGCCTAGTAATGAAAAGAATTTACTTTTCCAATGTCTGCTCTCAATACTCAAACATCTATGCTTCACGGCATTAAGAAATAATGGTCTAGCCGGGCGGTGGTGGCGCACGCCTGTAATCCCAGCACTCTGGGAGGCAAAGGCAGGCGGATTTCTGAGTTTGAGGCCAGCCTGGTCTACAGAGTGAGTTCCAGGACAGCCAGGGCTACACAGAGAAACCCTGTCTCAAAAAAACCAAATTCAAAAAATTGGAAAAAAAACAATAAAAAAGAAATAATGGCCTACAGTAAACCATTAATAAAATGATCTTTTTTTTCTAAGATTTATTTATTTATTTTATGTGAGTACATTGTAGCTGTCTTCAGACACACCAGAAGAGGGTGTTGGATCCCATTACAGATGAGTGGAATTGAACTCAGGAGCTGGGCGGTGGTGGTGCACGCCTGTAATCCCAGCACTCTGGGAGGCAGAGGCAGGCAGATTTCTGAGTTTGAGGCCAGCCTGGTCTACAGAGTGAGTTCCAGGACAGCCAGGGCTACACAGAGAAACCCTGTCTCAAAAAAACCAAATCCCAAAAACCAAAAAAAAAAAAAAAGAACTCAGGACCTCCGGAAGAACAGCCAGTGCTCTTAACCACCAAGCCATCTCACAGGATGAAAACTACTGGTTTATAAGATTGCTAATTGCTATTCTAGCAGTTACTAGAATCATAATTGATACCACTGAAGGAACATTGATTCTCAAACAGAAATACAAACAGCTCAATTTACCGATAAGCTAGTTAAAAATGTTACCATCTGTAATGGGATCTGATGCCCTCTTCTGGTGTGTCAGCAACAGTGTACTCACATACATAAAATCAATCTTTAAAATAAAGATGTTTGGAGAAAAAAAATCCTGTGCAACACGCTGCAGCTTCTAGTGCCATTAAGATGAACAAATATGTGATGGAGGGATGGGAAAGATGTGTGCATTGTGGAGAAGGATAGAACCAGAGATGTAACATGAGAAAAGGCTGTAGTGGACAAGGGAACAAGTTGTTACCAAGTAGGGCCAGCAGGGTGGAGAGCAGTAGACTGAAGCTTGTGCAGACTCAGACACTATTGATCACCCTGGCTCTGAGCAAGGGCAGGGTGTCCAAGATGAAGAATGGCTTATGTTTGGGATGGATCTCCTTGAAAGACCTCTGTGTCCTGCTGCCCAATGGATGCCATATTGATATTTGTGATCTATGTTGTTGTTTCACCCTGAGTTGAAGCCTAGATTTTATATAGATATCAGTGGTCTGGACTGCTACTGGAGACCATATTGATGTTTGAGGCCCAAGCAATTGCTTGTAAAAGTTGCTTTTATTTGCCTGATGTAATTGTCTCCAAAGCATGCTGCTTCAGTCTGCTAACCTAGGCCTAGCCTCTGTAAAATCTTATCTAGGCCTCGAATGTTTTCAACCTTCAAGACTTACTACTAAATAAGCTCACCCCTTCCTAGTTGTGGCTGGATGATTCAACTGAGCAGTTCTGGCTCAAACTCCTCTCCAAACTGACTGATTCAATATGCCTTCTCTGTGTGTGTGTCTCTCTCTCCTGAATTGCTCTGCTTAATCTCAAACTAACCCTAGCAATTTGTCTTAATTCTCTGGCCCATTCTATCTTTACCTGTGTCTAGCTTGTTATCTCTTCAATTTGTCTCTGTAAAACTCTTCTGGTAAAATTGCCTCCTCTCTCTCCACACTGCTAAGTAGCTTCCTTGTCTTCTCTCTTCTAGTGAGAGTAGGGCTTATCTTTGTTGTTGTTGTTGTTGTTTTTGTTTTTGTTTTTTTCGAGACAGGGTTTCTCTGTGTAGCCCTGGCTGTCCTGGAACTCACTCTGTAGATCAGGCTGGCTGGCCTCGAACTCAGATATCTGCCTGCCTCTGCCTCCCAAGTGCTGGGATTACAGGCATGTGGCACCAGGCCCAGCTCAGGGCTTATCTTATTCTGTCTAATCTTTCTGATTCATCACTTTGTCTGCCACTTAATTATGCATCCCTTTTAAACATAGGTGCTTCCTTCTACAAATTAACTTTACCTTTGTTGTTTAGGACTAAAGGTATGTAGAAAGAGTATGTCTGTATTCCAGCTACAGGGAATAAAGGTGTGCACTATGGGCTGAGTGACACAACCAGAAATAGGTTTTCTTAGCATAACACAATCTTGGCATTCACAGTGTGATCAAATATTCTGCAACAACTACTGAAGACCATGTTGATGTGTGTGGCCTGCACAACCATCTAAGTATAGGTGGTGTGTTGATGTCTGTGGTCCATGCTGCCACCAAGGGCTAGGTTGAGGCCCATGGTCCTGCTGCAGCCATAGGCCCTGTTGATGTCTATGATCTGTGTTACCAAAGGTCATGTGAATGTTTGTGGTCTGTGACAACCCTGAATCCATGTAGATGTCCTTCGGCCATGTGGCCACTGGGGGCCATGTTGACGTGAATGGCCTGTGTGGCCACCTGAGGCCATGTTTATATCCCTGGTCTGTGCTACCTGAGAACTATGTTTAGGTCTGTTGAAGTGGAAACTTAAGGGTTCTTTGGAAAGTCAGTTGTGTTGACTGGTGTTTTGCTGGGGTAAACATGTTTAGCTGAAGTGGACACAGGTAAAAGGCTAAGGCAGAATTGTGAAGGAATGTTTAACTGAAGCAGACACAGAAGAAAGGATTTCTGCCAAAACAAGCATGTGAAAGGACACATGATTCTTCGCTAATGACAGCCATGTATTGGTCTGCCTTACATTCATAGTTGACAGGATTCCATAGACAGAAATGCACCAAAAAACTGGTGGCATGCTGCAGTTTCTTGCTGCTTCTGCGGACTTGGGCTGATTTGCAGAGTGACATTAGCTGAGACAGAAACATGTGCTGAGGCAAGATCCGTGGAGGACACATGCTGTTTGGAGGGAATATAAGAAGAAATCAACAGACAGTGATGGAGGCTGAGCTAGGCTTGCTTATAGAGCTTGCTGTCCAATGCTTGTTGATCTTGAATTTTCACTGATCTTCACTTTGCTGAGAGAGGCAAAGCCAAGAACTTCTTGAGTTCCTGTTGGCCCTGGTCCCTCCTGCTGACTGGTGCTGAGGCTGAAGCCTGGTTGTCTCTATTAGGTAGTGCCACCGCTGATGATTCTGTTTGCTATCCCAACTCTACTGAACTGGAAAAATTAAAGTTACAGTTTATGGTCCTGATGCAGCCAGAGGCTGTGTTGATGGTCACATCCCATGTTACCACCAAAGGTCATGTGAATATCTGTGGTCTATGCTGTTGCCTAAAGCCATGTCCATGACCATAGCTGGTGCTGCCACTAAGGACCAATGTCCATGCTGTGGCCAAGGGTCATGTAGATGTCTGTGGCCTGTGCTACCACTTGAATCAATGTAGATGTCTGTGGGTCATGCTGCCATAGGGGGTCATGCTGGTGGTGTTCATGGCTCATGTTGCTACTGAGGGCTATGGTGGCATTCGTGGCCTGTGCTCCAGCAGAGGAGTGTGCTGATGTTTGTGGTCTATACTGCCACCGGAGACCATGTTGAGGTTCTGTGGCCTGTGCTGATACCAGAAGCCATGTGGACATCCATGGTCTGTGCTGTCGCCAGAAACCATGTGGAAGTCCATGATCCGTGCTCCCACTGACTGTAAAGGGCAAAGAAGCTTCTTTTGCAGTGGTATCAATCACTGCAGACTTAACAGTTGAGGAAAAAAGACATGAGGCTTCTGTGACAACCCTTACTCCACCTCATAAAGCAACAGCCTAGACAGGAAGCCATTGAAGAGATTTCTGAAAAACTGTGATAAAGATGAAGTGTGTACAACTGATGACTCCTGGTGGGGGTTAGGTTGGGGAAGGGGCTAGCCACTGGGAATTTAACCATAGTCCAATGAATATAAAGGCAACACAAATTGGACCTGGTTTTTTGGATGAAGAGGTCACAAGGGGTGGGGATGGGGGTCTACCTGGGAGAACTTGGAAGTGAATGTGATCAGGATGCATTATGTGAAATTCTCAAATAATCAATAAAAATATTATGTTTGAAAAATTCTCCCGTTTTACTATTATCTCTTGGAATTCCCAGCTGGTTACTCAGGCTCATATTAGTGAGAGAATTCTTGGAAATACTGCCCATATCTTCTGAGTCTAAACAGTCATTCTGTAGCTGGGATCCGATGCCCTCTTCTGGTGTGTCTGAAGATAGCGACAGTGTTCTCACATATACAAAATAAATAAAATCTTTAGATAGAGGAAAAGAAGGATAGATGGGAGGGAGGGAGAGAGAGATCTGAATCTATTTTTTTTTCTTTGAAACAAAGTACAACCAATCTCCCAAATGACCAACAACTATCAACCCTACCTGTCATTTATATCTAGCATTTATATACCTGTTGTGCCAGGGAAATGTTAGTGATCCCCAAAAACACACACAGTAGCCAATCGGATGCAACTCACAGCAAGGTCTTTATTCTATTTGAGCTATCTCTGGGCTCCCCTAATGCATCACCATCACACAGGACGATTTTGGAGATAGGGGAGCCCCAAATGTCTACTGGGGGCAAAGCTTAATAGTAAGCAGCAAGTGGGGAATATGTGTGCAAGCATTTAATTGGAAAGCTGCTGTGGCCTTTAAGATAAAGCTGGTTCTGGGAGTCATTTCATAATCTTAACTTCTGCTCCCCTCTGCATTGGTGGTCGTTAGGCAACAGGTGGCCTTGTAACCTGGGGTGCAGGTTTGTTGGGGGAATAACCTGGAGACACTGGTCTTGTTGTGGGTATAACCTGGAAACGCTGGTCTTGGGGATTAACCTAGAGACTGGAGCTAGGCTCAGGTTCTGTTGGGGGGCAACTTGGAAGCTAATGCTAGGTCCCAACCTTTTAGTTTATCTGAGTTCAAACTTAGGTCATGTTCTCTAAAACTGAGTCTGAATTTAAAAGATTTCACATCTCAATATCCTTTGAAAAGTTCCCAAAATTCCAAATGTCAAACAATCACAGAAACTATATGTAGCTGGCAAAACCATGCTTCTGCTAGAGCACGAGCCAAATCATTGTCAGCTGCTACAGACAATCTGAAGCAGCCCCATACCCCCACACTTGGGACTAAAATGAAAACATATTCTTACAATATTTCTGTGTTTTTTTAAATAAAAGAACCCAAAATTCCAGAATTGTCACTATACCATTCATGTGATAAGACTATATTCCTTTTAATATTCTTGGGGCCATCTTATCTAGAGCCCAATGGAAAATTAGATGTGTTAGGCCCAGGAGGTACTGCATTCATTAAAATGATCATGTTATCTTAGAGTTGGTTAATTCTTCTGTACTAGGTTTGATGGCCCTCTACATCCTGGAAGACCTACTTAATCCCTAGGAGACACTGAGGAATTTGATATAAAATTGGCATTTGTTGGATTTGGCCAAGGTGTTCCACCAACCAGACCCATGTTCATTCCATGCATTCCAGTGGCACCTAAAGTATTCAGTAGAGGTCTCATTCCATCTCTATAATTCTGTAATCCTAAAGGCACCATTCCTCTTATAAGAGTCATTCTCTGCATTTGCTCACACATGCTTGAATGTCTTTATTGTTGTGTGGGTTCATTATGCTGAGGGGTAATGGCTGACTTTCTGGGACACCTCCCTGTCAAAATGGTGACCCCAAACAAAGGCATGCAGGTCTTCTTCTAGGGAACTGGGGGAACTTTGTAGGAGGATTAGGTAATCTAAATTTTCATTAGTGAGTGCTAGGGGGTCACAGGTAGCTAGTAGTCTGTGTCCTTATGTCATGAATGTTTAACCATGGGATGAGATAAGGCTGTCCAGCACAGATAGACCATTCTGAGATAAGATATTTTCTCATTTTTGTCCCCAGGCAGTTCTTTGGGAGGGGGTTATGACCTTGTTTCTGGATTTTATGGTCTGTTCCTGGAGCTGGTACCTTATGCCTTCTTTTCAAAATCAGGCCTAGTTTTTAAATGGAGACAAATGGGGTTTATGTTGTCATTCAGACCTCCTAGTATGCCATTTTCTCTAGGGCATGTGGACTGTGCCACAAGAGGAACTGGCAGAGAACTGGTAAGGTGGAGTATGTTTAAACCCGGGAAATCTCAAAAACTTGAGACCAGCAGGAGTGGGCTTAACTCTCTCCCCATTTCCATGCCTGCCTTAGAGCACTTAACCTGGAGATCCAGCCAGGTGGTCACAGGCAGGTAGTCACATACCCAGCACCTGGAACACCTCTCCGTGCTAATGAGGCATCTCAATAGCCTTAGTCTTCAGCCAATGACTTCCCCACACTGGATATTCTCATGACCCTCTCCAAAACTATATAACCCTTGATTCACCCTGAATAAAGGGTATGTATTCAAACCTAGCTCCAATTAAGAAATATAAACAAGTTAAGACTGTCTCAGAGAGTTGCTTCATTAAAGATCTTCAGAGAAATCCTTCTTCACTTAAAGAAGTCATAACACTAAGATTCTTGGTGAAGCCCCCCCCCCCACACCTCACTCCATCCCCAACCAGACCCAGATTCTGCTCATCCCAGACTCCACTTCACCCCTTCTTGGTCTGGCAGTAGCTGCAACTATTACTTGGAAGGGAAGAGACAGACAGACCCTACCCATTCTGGACTTCATTCTCTCCTCTCTGAGCCAGTATGCTGTGTTCATTCAGACACCTACCAGGAGAGGTGGAACCCAGAACTATTCCTCCCTGTCCTCCCCCTTGGGTTGGGAATTGCTGCAGCACTATCATCATAGAAGACATTTGCTTCACTTGAATGTTCACAGCAATTTCTGGAGCTGCGAATAGAGATGCCAAGATACATACCACCAAGAACATAAGAATCCTGGTGGTTCCCCCAAAGTGATGTTTTCCCCCATCTCATCTCTGATTAAAATGTATGGGTCAATTTCTGAGCTCCTACAATGGAGCAGATATTCATACATGTACAGTGCTAACTTCTCCCAGGCCTGGCTATTAGATGTTACTCTGGTCTTTGCTGTACATGCTTGGGCAAAGAGAAGCTCCCATTATCACTCCACTTGTCAAACCATCACAGCCTCCCTTTGCTCATTCTTTTTTGTTTGTTTGTTTGTTTTTGTTTTTTGTTGTTTTGTTTTTCGAAACAGGGTTTCTTTGTGTAGTTCTGGCTGTCCTGGAACTCACTTTGTAGACCAGGCTGGCCTCGAACTCAGAAATCCACCGGCCTCTGCCTCCCAAGTGCTGGGACTAAAGGCATGTGCCACCACTGTCCAGCCCCTTGCTCATTCTTGTTTTGTTTTCTGTTTTTGTTTTTGTTTGTTTGTTTATTTTGGTTTTTTGAGACAGGGTTTCTCTGTGTAGTCCTGACTGTCCTGGAACTCACTCTGTAGACCAGGCTGAACTCGAACTCAGAAATCCACCTGCCTCTGCCTCCCAAGTGCTGGGATTACAGGCGTGCACCACCACACCTGACTCCCTTGCTCATTCTTGATGTGAACCCAGAGTCCTGTGTCTCTGTCTATCATTACCTTTCCAGGTCCTTCTGATAACCACTAGTGTGTTGGCTACAATAATGGTACTTTATCACAGTAACAGAATCTCTAAGAGAAATTGATACCAGAGTTGTGGTCTATTGTTATGATAGACCTGATTATGTTTGGGGTAGAACTGTGGAAAGACTTCTAGAAAAGCCATTAAGTGTTTAGAATATAATGAGCTGTTCTGGAAACTTAGAAGATAATGCTGAGAGTAGTGCAGATGGTGGATGGTTGACAAGTGATATTTTGAATTAAGAATTTGTGGTTCTGGTCAGGGGGAACTTAAGATTCTTCTGTGATTAACAAGAGACCAGCACCACTGGAATAAAACCTTTGCTTTTCTGGGACAATGGATGCTGGTCATCTGGGACTGCAGAATCAGCTATGATTAACAAGAGACCAACATCACTGAGGCAAAATCTTCTGGGAAGTGTATCTCAGGATCAGCATATGGAGGATGTGGTCCAGAGGTAGCCAAGGCTTATAATGTGTAAGAGTCTCCAAGGGGTATTGATTTTGAAGGCATGAAGGAGTCTTGGAGAGCCGCAGAGATTTGGCACTGGGAGGCAAGCCTAGAGTCCTTGAAGAGAGTGTAGAAAAGGCTATTGATTAAAGTACAGGCCAGTTGCAGCAGAAAACCCTGGTGGTTTTTGAGATGCTGGTACTCTGGGATGTCCACCAAGAACAACAGGCATGGAGTGGAGCTGGTGTGCTGCAGATGGCAGGCCTGAGAGGTAGAGCTAGCTGCTCAGGCCCTTTGGAAGCCAGAAGATTATGTATGGGTCCCAGATGCCAAGCACTGAACTCTCAACACTACTGAAGTTTGGTTTTGCTTGAATTTGATTGTGATTGTATTCTGGGTCTTTCTTCTGGAATAAGAAAACATTTGACCTACCTTTTATTTTATAGAAGACTTTGAGGGCTGGAGAGATGGCTCAGTGGTTAAGAGCATTGACTACTCTTCCGAAGGTCCTGAGTTCAAATCCCAGCAACCACATGGTGGCTCACAACCATCCGTAACAGGATCTGGAGTGTCTAAAGGCAGCTACAGTGCGCTGGGCAGTGGTGGCGCATGCCCAGCACTTGGGAGGCAGAGGCAGGTGGATTTCTGAGTTCAAGGTCAGCCTGGTCTACAGAGTGAGTTCCAGGACAGCCAGGGCTACACAGAGAAACCCTGTCTTGAAAAAACAAAACAAAACAAACCAAAAAGACAGCTACAGTGTATTTACATATAATAAATAAATCTTAAAAGAAAAAAAAGAAGACTTTGAGCTTTTAAGGAGTTTTTTTAGTTTTAGTTTTACAGAGATGTTGAAGTTTTAGAGACTTCGGATATTTTAGAGAGATTTATTAGAGATGGAACTTTTAAAGACCGTGAGACTTTTACAAATTTGTATGTTTCATATTGTGTGTGTAGGTGCTGCTGAGGCCAGAAGAGGACATCCTGTCACCTGGAGCTGTAGTTACAGGTGCTGCACACCAAATTCCAGTACTTCCAAACTCAGGAAGAACAGCAAGCGCTCATAACCATTGGGCCATCTTTCCATTCATACCCTATTTTTGTTATTGCTATTTGTTTGTTTGAAACAAGGTCTCATTATGTAGCTCTGGAACCAGGCTAGCCTTGAGCTCTCAGAACTCTGCCTGCCTCTGCCTCCCAAGTGCTGGGATAAAAAGGCATGTGTCACTATGCCCAGCTATGCCTCCCACTTTTTACTTATGTATTTGAGTGTTTTGCTTTCATGTTCATATGTACATCACATGCATGCCTGGTGCTCTGGATGTCAGAAGAGGGCATCTGATCACCTTAAACTGAAGTTAAAGATGATTGTAAGCCACTATGGGGGTGCTAGGAACCTAACCCTGGTCCTGTGCAAGAGCAACAAGTGTTCTTAGCAGGTGAGCCATCTCTCCAACTCCCCCAGTATCAGCCCCCCCCCCTTTGGGAATGATTTTATTATGTAGCTCTGGATGGCATGGAACCCAATATGCTGTAGCCCAAGCTGTCCTTGAACCCTCAGAGATGTGCCTACCTCTGCCTCCTGAGAGTTGGGATTAAAGATGTGGTTCTGATTTCTGAATAAAGGGAAGGATACAGGCTCCCAGAGTTAGTGAAGATGCAGCTTGGTCCTCAACCTGCTAGTCACCTCCCTTGCACAATAAACATGATGAACATAGATTTCCCCTGCCCCTTATGCTTGAGGCTCTTCCTGTAATTGTTAGCCTCTCACAGTTCTGCTTCCAGCTTCAGATCCTTATATAGCCATGGAGCATAAATTCATTGCTGTTGTAACTTTCTCTTTTAGAAATCATTTGGAGGGTGTGTGTGTGTGTGTGTGTGTGTGTGTGTGTGTGTACTGATGACTCAGCAGTTAAAGAGTGCAGGTTGTTACCAGAAAACCTAGGTTTGATTTCTAGCATCCACACTACAGCTTGCAACTGTCTGTAATGTCCCATCCCACTGACACACTCACACAGACATACACGAAGGCAAAGCACCAATGTACATTATAAAAAGAAAAAGGCCAGAGCCTTTTGAGCACCTAGTGGTGCTCTCCTTTAATCCTGTCACTTGGAAGGTAGAGGCAGATGGATCTTTGAAAGTGCGAGGCTAGCCAGGCTTATAAAACCAGTTCCAGGATAGCCAGGGCAGTTCCTCAGAGAAACTTTGTCTTGGGGAAAAACAAACAAACAAACAAACAAACAAACAAACAAACATACAAACAAAAAACAAGAAAGGAAAAAAATCACTTGGGGTCATGTCACCCTTAAAGCAACCAAGTGACATTTTCTAGAGAACTTCCCTTTTCCTAGTCTTCCAGGCTGCCTTTCCTTTTACTTCCCAGAACATTATGGATAGATGCGTACTCTTCAACAACCCTCTACAGGGTCTCAAGCTCTCCAACCCAGCCCCATTCAGACCATCAGAGAGCCCCCATCCAAATGTCCTGGACTATTTTCACTTGCCTCCAACCTGCTTACTACCTTACATGGCCTAGTGCTTTGGGGCCTCCTCATGAAGTCAGTTTTCAGAGCTGTCTAGCCTAGATATACTTACCATATTTGCCCACCACTCCTATCTAACTGCAGGGCACTAACTTGTGTTGTTCCTGATGGTGGGACCTCAGGCCCATTGTACTCTGGCAGGAGCTGAGCAGGACTTCAGTTCTCCAAGTTTTCCTGAAGAGCAAGACAGGCTGTACTACAACCTGACACACTCTTAGCACCTGCTACAGCAATGGCCTTTCAAGACTCATGGACTTATGGACCTCCTGGGTGAGCTTACAACTATTTTTTGTTCATTGTTCATTTGAGACAAATTCTCATTGTTCAGCTGTAGCTGGCCTGGAATTTACTATTTAGTTCAGGCTGGCCTCAAATTCAAGATCTGCTTGCCTCTATCTCCTGAGACCAAAGATGTATGTCACTATGCCTGGCTATATAGGATTTCAGTTTAAATTTATTTTATTATTATTTGTGCATGTATATGTGTGTGTGTGTGTATACCACTGCCCTGTGTGATCAAAAAACATTTTATGGAGTTGGTTCTCTCCACCCACCTTTTATGCAGGTTCTAGGGATTGAATTCAGGTGGTCAGAATTGCATGACAAGCACTTTTACCTGCTGAGTCATTTCATTGGCCCCCAGTTTTTTCATTTTTTTGTTATTTGTTTTGTTTTGTTTTTTGGGGGGTGGTGGTTTGAATAAGAATGAAGCCTCCACAGGCTCATATATTTAAATATTTAGTCATCAGTGAGTGGAACTGTTTGATAAAGATTAGGAGGTGTGGCTTTTGAAACCTCAAAGCCCATCCCCAAGCCTAAACCAAGCCCAGTGTCTTTCGCTTCCTAATGTTTGTGAGTGCAGATGTAGAACTTTCAGCTTCTTCTCCAGCACCTATGCGCCACCATACTCCCCACCATGATAGTGAACTAAACCTCTGAAACTGTAAGCAAACCCCAGTTAAATGCTTTTTCTTTCAGGAGTTGCCATGGCTGGGTGGTACTGGCACACACCTTTAATTACAGAAGAATTTTGAATTGACATTAGCAGAGGAAATTTCAAATAGCCTAGTACTGACTCTGTCATGTGGTTATTAGTGTTCACTCTTATAAAGATCTATAACAAAAAGGAGCAAGCTGGGAAAGAAAAAGTACAAAATATACAGTTGAAGGAGAAAAGGGGCACCAGGAAGTGGAATGGAGCTAAGTCCTGTGTTCAAGGAGATAAACAGATTAAAGTCTGAGGTTAGATAGAATAAAGGTAATAGTAACCTCAGGGTATGATGTCATCCAGCAAAACTCAGGTCTATACAGAGTTCCAGAATGGTCAAGCTTAGAGGTAGTGAACCATTAAATATAGCTGATGAAATTATATCTGAATAAGGGGGCGCCGGGCAGTGGTGGTGCACACCTTTAATCCCGGCACTTGGGAGGCAGAGGCAGGCGGATTTCTGAGTTCGAGGCCAGCCTGGTCTACAGAGTGAGTTCCAGGACAGCCAGGGCTACACAGAGAAACCCTGTCTCGAAAAACCAAAAAAAAAAAAAAAAAAAACCTGAATAAGGGGGCCATGTTCCAGGTCCAGCAAACAGAAGAATTTGCCACATAGTTCAGACTTTAGAGTCAGATATAGAAGAAAGGGGTTACAGAATCTCCCTCCACAGCCAAGGAAAGCTATCAAGGCCAGGTATGTGTCAGGGGTATCCCTGCATGGAGGTCTAGAGAGGCCATTGTGTCAAGCTGTGAATGTGTAGCCTAGATTGCCTTGAAGATCCCAAAATGTTGGAGATGCCACAACTGAGGCATCTGTTAAGGAAAGCTGCTAACAGGGAGTGACCAGCCCAAGAGAAAGAAGTGTGTTGCAATCAACAAAGATAAAAGGAGTTAAGAGACCTGAAGATCACTTAACATCAGACATATGATTTCAAACACAGATTGCCCAGCTGGTTTTTGGTCTTGCTTTGGTATTTCCTCACTATGCTCTCTTTTAGAATGGTAATGTATATCCTATGACATTGAATGTTGGAAGTATGTGCTCTGGTTTTTCATTGATATATTTTATAGGGAATTACAGTTAAGAGATTGCATGAGTCTCAAAAGAGACTTTGAACTTTTAAACAATGTTGATACTGTGATAGACCGGGGACTTTTGAAGTTGGACTAAATGCCTTTTGCATTATGATATGGCTATACACCTATGGGAGCCAAGAAGTGGAATGCAGAATGAATAAAAATGACCCCCTTAGGCCCATAGAGTGGCACTATTAGGAGCCTTGTCAGAGTAGGTGTGGATTTGTTGAAGGAGTATATCATTGGGGGTAGGCTTTGAGGTCTCAAATCCTCAAACCAAGCCTAGTATGATTGTCTTTTCCTGTTGCCTGAAGATCAAGATGTAGAACTCTCAACTCCTACTCCAGCACCGTCTGCATGCCACCATGCTTTCTGCCATGGCAATAATGGATACTGAAACTGTAAGCCAGCCCTATGAAATGTTTTCCTTTATAAGAGTGGTGTGGTTGTGGTGTCTCTTCATAGAAATAGAAACCCTAAGATACTGTGGTGATAGCATCTTTTCACAGCGATAACACACTAAGATAGACATTATTAACATAAAATCAGAATAGCATAATTTTAATTTAAGTCATGACTTCAAGGAGCCACTGAGCTAACTGTACCACCTCTTTTTTCTTCCTGCTCTTAGGGAGAGCTTCAATATCTTCAAGACTTCCTACTTATATATTTTTGGAGGTGCCAGTGATCAGAATTTCCTTCTCAGGGCTTCCTAGTTAATGTCTCCCACCATATACATCTGAGCTAGATAAAGGACTCCCTGGCTACTATTCTAGCTCATATATTTCCACAAAGGCATTTTCTCCCTAATTTGCCTAGTTTTATCCTCATTGCAACCACTAGCTCCCTTCCTTATATGTAGATCTGTACACACACACACACACACACACACACACACACACACACACACACACACACTGTAGCTTTGTTGCCTAAGAATAGTACCTTTTGAGTTAGCCTTCACACACACCCTGCGCCCATCCCACTTCCAGCAGAATGCATGTTCAACATGTAAAGAAGCTCATCCAAAAGGAGTGGTGGATTCCCAGTTCAGGTTCTACTTTCTCCAAGGAACAGGAGAGCTTGTGCCTCATGAAGCTGAACAAGAAGCCACTGGGCTGGTAAGTACAAACACAGTACCTTTCTTTTTAGTTTTTCAGACTTTATTTCATGGTATTTGACATTGACACATACTAGAGTTAGTAACAAGATACCATGCAGCTCCCTCTAGCCTTGGATCACCAAAGCAGGAAGAAGGCTATACTGCCCCCATCCCAGATTTGTCTAGTTTTTCTCCCAAAATGACTGTGCTGGACATTAAAGATAGGGAATGGAGAAGCAGACGGTTGCTTCAGTTTCAGTCATTTTTGGCTCTATAGTCACCTCTGCCATTCCTGTACCTGTCCTTGGCTGGACACTGGGTAATAACTGTCACTCAGACAAGGATGACTACCATTACAATGGACCAACTGAGGGCTGCCCTCACATTAGACCAATTAAAAGTTGCTGTGAGCACTTCTACATCAGAAATCAAACAAAACCAATGGTTGAAGAATATGGTTAGGAGTCTGGCTAGATATCTTTGAGAGCTGGATGCAGCTGGCAGGCGAGCAATGGAAATCAACCACATCCCATGGTGATGCACTCCCTCTTAGGGGTTCCAAAGTGGCCTTTGGGGAAAGGATGACCATGCTCAGGGTAATTGAGTAGATGGGTAAAGCCAGCTGAAGGCCAGTCAGGACGACTTAGATGGAGCCTGGCTTCAGTTTCCAGCCTCTAGGGACAGGCAAACACATTTTGGGAAGTAAGATGATGCCCCAATTATTATCACTTTTTCAATATCATAGTATTGTCACAGGGAGCACTAGGGGTCCAGGCTAGCCTGGGGTGAGGCTGGCCCTCAGCACACACAGGAGAGCAGCTTAAGTGGGAACCTACAAAGGACCCAGTGTTACTTGGTTTAATGAAGGCCCCCTTAACCCCAACAGCCTCCTCCTGCTCAGGGTCACAGTTCTCATTCAATAACACATTAATAACACACAAACAGGGCCTAGCAGTGGGCCAGGAGACCCAAAGGACCAATACAAGTGGACAGGTAGGAACATACAGTGCAAGGGGCTGAGGCATAGTACCTTAGGCAGGAGTGTGTCCTAAGGCTGCCTTCAAAGCCCAGGGCTCTAGGTGCTACGGCCTACTTAAGTACCTCAGCACCACTTTGTCTTTGCAGCACAGCTGCCCGGACGGAAAGGAGGCCAGGCCAGCAGTCCTTCTGGCCAACGTGCAGTCAAGAAAATCATATAAAAATGCAACAAGTTTACAAAAATAGAAAATAATTACAGTAGGGAAGGTGGCAGCTCTAGTGGCAGCTCAGGGAGTGGGGCAGAGTCTTAGCTCTGGTTTGGTGACAGCGTCCTCCAGCAGATGCAGCTGGCGATGGCCCACTACCACGTCCCGCAGACAGCCCACAAAACCTGTACCATAGGCCTTGGGTAGAGCCTGCCCCACAGGAAGCTTCTGGAGGCCTCCTACAGGACAGATAATAGATTAGCAGGCAGTGATGCCAACATATGGGGCCCACCAGCAGCACCTGACTACCAGTAGGGTGCTATACATGTGCACAGACTAAGATCTGCATAAATGAAGAAGAGGGTGCTGCCCTGCCTTGGATAGCCCATCTGTTATCCAGATGGGCCACTCCAGATGTCAGCTCTGGGACAGTCTATCCATCATATAGTTTAAGATCCTTGGGTATCCCCTCCCCTGGCCAGTTCCAAACACTCACCAAGCCACAGGGCTCCATCTGTGTCCAATTGTGTGGCACCCAATGGGGAAGAGCCAGTCACAGGTGCTTCATTGCCCACCTGAAGGGAACCTTCCCTGTGCTCCCTAGGGGATGATGGGTGAGACAAAGCTGTGGAAAGCATCCTCCCTACCTCCTCTAGGACCTAGATACCACATTTTCTCTATCACATGCCTTGAGGATACCACACCCTGAAAGTAACACTATATGTTATCCTGACAGGCAGTGGCTGATGGTTTCTCCTGTGTCTTTTTACTGTTCCCTCTTCCCCTTCTCATTAAAAAACCTTGAGTCAGGCTACTTGTAAACGTGAGTGACTGGGTATGACCCAGCTAAGCAAGTTCATCCACTACCTATGTTGTTCTCAGTGGACTTCACTGACCTGTGAGCCCTGACTCGGAGCCAGTGGTTGGTGTTGACCTTCACAGTGGAGCGCAGCACAACTGGCTGGGAACCTAGGTCATAGCTCAGTTGTAGATGCCCATCCACAATGGCCAGAGCCATGTAATCTGCACGTTCTCCAGCCTTGCCTATCCACAGCACCAGCCCCTGAGTGGCCTCAGTACGTAAGCTCAGTTCAAAGTGGTTGCTCTGCAGTGCCTTCTCACTGAAAAGTAAAAGGATGGGTCAATGGCTTCCAGGGTAGTAGGCAATTGAGTGGGGTAGGTGTGGGTGCTGTTAGAGCACACAAGTTTGAGGTACTATCATAGCGACCAGAAGCTGGTGATCAGACCCAAGCAATTGGGTGGGCAGGCCTAACACCAACAATGTGACAAAGGAGAGATAGGAGACAAGGTCAACTAGATAAAGTTGATCAGAGAGCTGGCAGACAAGAGGCAAGCACATGGCAATGTAATGTGCTGGGTCTCTCAAGTACTGCCATGTGCTTACCTGAAAAGGGCCCGGGAATCCAGAGTTTCAGGGCTTAAAAGCAGGAAGAGAGGGAAGCAGTAAGCAGGAGACAAGACAGGCTGAATGCAGGCCAAAATCCCCTTTGTCAATATGTGCAGATGAGAGGAAGAGCAAGCATAATTCCAAAGTATCAATGGCCCTTCCCACAAAGGGCTTTGGCAGTGACCCTTATGTAACACATGTTGGGGACATGCCCTGGTGGGTAGTTCAAGGAGAGAGGCATTGGTGATATGGAATCACAAAGATTCTTCTGATGACAGCAGCACTGGAGATGTCCTAGCATATACATGACCATCTCTGTGCATACACATACATCACATACACCATACACATTTGCATACATGTACACACATCTACACAAACTCACATTTACATACACATGTATATGTTGCAAAGCACATATGGGCATATGTAGATACAATACTACATACATACCCATAAATCAGATACACACCCAAGTACATACCTAGTACATACCAAGTATATATACATAGACATGTATACACACACACACACACACACACACACACACAAAATCACACTTGCAGTGGAGCCTCAGTGATGTGGGTGATGGCCCTTGGCAGGTATATCCTAGGTAGAGGATTGATCACTGCCAAGGCAGGAAGCTGAGCCTGACAGTATATGAACAGGCCCCAACCCCATCCTTCATCCAGGGTAGAAATTCTACCTTTAATAGGGCTCGAGATTGTAATGCTAGGAGCAAAGCATGGACATGAGTGAGTGCCAAGGTATGACTAGAGCCAAGAGCCTACTTACGCTGGGATCTCATTGGTCAGCTCGCTTGTAAACAAAGAGACAGAGATAGTGAGAATGAAGGGGGTAGGGTAGATTCTGGGCCTTCCCTCTTGGCTAGAACTGAGAGGGATGTGGAGAATTTAACACCCATACCCTGCATGGCATGCACAGACAGGACCAGACAGGACAGCCAAGGGTAGAGGGAGTGCCTGGTTCCTGACTGCATGTTACCTCTCAATCACAGCATTGAGGTATTCGATGTAGGTCCGCCCATCAAAGGCCAGTGTTTCTAGGTCCCCCACTGACTTCTCAACTAGCCCTGGGAGACAGATGGGATGAAATGGGCCTCAGGTGAGATCTCCAGGCCATGTCAAGTCTCAGCCCTGGACTGCCAGTGCTCACCCTTCTCGCAGTGCAGCCCAGAGAAGCCCCCAGGGCACAGGCATTCATAAGTGGCTTCCCTCGGGATACATGAGCCCCCATTAAGGCAGGGGTTGCCCAAGGCCTGGGTACAAGGGTGGTCAGCAAAAGGTGAGACATCTACTGCCTGCAACACATGCTCCTGAGTCAGTAGTTGATGGCCTCTTAGAGATACCTGAAGAAGAGAGGAGGGAGCACCTTAGTCATGTTTGCTACCCTCTGATGAGACAACCCTCACCTGGGACATAATCCCCACATACAATGACCCTCTCCACCCCACTGGCTGGTGCTCATCTCCATACCAGCTGGATGGCACCATCGAAGCCAGAGGACACTTCGGCCCCCCTGGCCAGCTTGCTGAAGTCAGGAGCTCCCCCAACATAGAGAGGCTCCTTGAGGTTGAGCATGGTGTGCGGCACCTATAGGAGGCATGGGGTAGAGGGTCATGTATGATCCATCCACTGGGCTGGAGTATGCCCAATTGCTTGATGCCCCACACCTACCCCAAACTATCTAGGAGGCAGTATTAATCACACAGAAATGGCAGATTGGGTCTTAGTGGGAAAGGGCTACTCTAGGAATGGGTACAAGAGATGGTGAGTTGAATTGGGTTAAGAGGCCAACAGTACCTTGCGGGATTTCTGACATCCGAAGAGCAGGTGAGGGGGTTGCAGAGCAAGAGCCAGAGAGCAGTGGGAGCAAAAAGGAGACAGACCGAGGCACAGGGCAGACAGAGAAAACAGTTCTGTGAGAGGTGACTATCAGGGGCTGTGAAGCCCCCAGGGAGGAGGAAGGGAAGTGGTAGGAACAGGGTCTAGACCTTCCTCATGCCCAGGATACTCACCGGAGATTCCCCTAGCACACGGGGCCCATCACCCACTTGAAGGGCACCCTTGCGGCCATTTCGTTCCAGGAATACCCTGACCCAGGTGCCCAGGGCTATGGGATCTTTGCTCCTGCAAAAAAGGTATGAGTAGACTTTGGTCTCTGTTCACCTAGAGCCCAAGTGGCACTGGCATATATATGTGTATATATGGGATCTTTGCTCCTGCAAAAAAGGTATGAGTAGACTTTGGTCTCTGTTCACCTAGAGCCCAAGTGGCACTGGCATATATATATATATATGCACACACACCCCTGGTATAGATACTGTCATCCCAACCTCAGGTAGTCCTTCAGGTCCTCCTTGTGATCTGTGCAGAATGTCTAGAGCCAACCCTGGTTAATGCCCATATGCCCACCTGATGACTGCAGCCCCCTTGCCAAGGTCATAGCGGAACTCTAGGTGCTGGTTATGCAGGGCCAGGGATACAAAGTCCCCCTTGCCATCTGTCTTCTGCCCATTGTAGAGGAGTAAGCCACTGGGCCCACGAGCCAAGAACACCATCTCCAGTGCCATCTTCTCCCTGGGGTCATGTAGAATTGTGGGAATGTGTCATTGTCTCTTCTTCAGGTTAGTTCCCTTCCATGAATCCTCCTGCCTTACTAACCCTAGGTCTCTCTCGAAGGTGTGCAAGCCTTTCAGTTCCAGATAGGAGAAGCCATTAAAGTCAGCCAGGAAGGGCCGGGAGCCAGCAGTTTCCAGGACTATGGAGGGCCAAACAGATGTCAAAACAAGATTGCAGACTCTGGTTTCCCTACTACAGTATCTGAATGATCAAATACAACCCTAACTGGATCATACACCAGACCTCAAATCAACCCAGGAGTTTGACCCTAACCCCTCATCCTTTCTCAGCAGCTCTTTAGATCTTACCTGTCTGACAGAAGGTACCACTGCGTCCCAGGGGACACTCACACTTGGCCCCACCACTGGAAAGCACACGGCAGGGGGCTGCCCCATGGCAGGGGTTTGGCTGGCAGGGACTCTTTTCATCTGCACAAGTTGGGCCTGAGGGGAGATTGAATAGGGGTTCCAAGAAACGAGTCTCTTCACACAGCACCTAGATTCCTTCCCAAGTACCAGGCTAGTTCTCACCAAAGCGGCCAGGTGGGCACTGACAGAGGAACATGCCAGCCTCCAGTGCTTGGCATAAGGCCCCACCATAGCAGGGGTTAGGTAAGCAGGGGTGGTCTCCACATTCTTCCACACCAGAGCTTTGAACCACAGCCTTTTGCCAGTTGCTAAGCTCCAGCTGCTGGTTGTTGATGTCCAGCATACGAATGCATCCTTTCAGGCCGATGCCCACAGAGGTCCGATCAAGTACCCTGATACCAGGAGGGGTCAGTCAGAGGCATCCTCTCACACTCAGCTATAATACTAGCATGCTCCATAAACCATGGCTAGAGATCAGGAATGCCCCTATGCCTACTCTCTTTATTGTATTCACAGGGTAGCTAGCTCAGTAACAAGACAGAATCAAGAGGTGGGTATAAGGGTCAAGGGTCAGGGCTGATAGTCAGGTATAGCCACCTTCACAGGTCCCACCAAAGGTAATCTACCATGGATAGCACAGCAAGAACTAATAGAGGGTCAGAAGATTGGTTGAGGTCAAAGTTACAGCTACCATCCACACCCATTCCTCTATTACCCATCATTTGTTACAGAGTTAGAGACCAGGGGTCAGTCAGTCCCAGCCTATTTCTGCTCACATGGCAACTTGTTCTTCTGGGATACCACCCACATAGAGGTTCGTGTCCAAGTTGAGGCCATCGGTGCCACTGGGACTTTCACCTACAACAGGAGTCTCGCCATCCACAGAAAGTGTGCCCTGCCGCCAATGCCGTGACAATTCGAGGCGGTGCCACCGTCCTGGTTCCACTGGCACTAAGCTTGTTAGCACCGCTGGCCCTGAGCCTGTATCGAACCTAGACATGGGAGTCTGTGCTTAGGGTGCTGGTCCAGGCCTACTACAAGCCTAGCCTACCTCATCTCACCCATGGCCCACCAGACTTCATTCCTTAGATTCAGAAGGTCTAGGTTGGTCTCTGCCATCCTACAGGTCATCTGACCTACAGAAGCCATGCCAATGTACATGCCCACCTGAATTGTACATGCCCATCCAACAGAGCCAGAGCCAGGAAATCTTTGCCACGTGCATTGCCATTGTAGAGTAGCAGTCCCTCTGTCTCCAGAGCCCGGAATTCCAGTGCCAGACGCAATGTGTGGTAGGCCCGGAGGGTGGGGAAGGCCAAGAAGGAGTGGCCCTTAAAAGCTGGCACAGAGGGGAGTTGTACTGCAGGAGACAGACAGAGTTAAGCTAATGCCTAAGACCCAGCTATACCCTCTGGCCATAACCCCAAACCCTCCAGCACTGGGTGACTTTACCTTTCTCACAGATAGTGCCACCCCTGCCTGCAGTACAGCTGCAGGTGAAACCCTTGCCAGAATCCTGGTTCTGGCAGGTACCTCCATGGAGGCAAGGTTGGGAATCACAGGACTTTGGGGGCTGTTGAGGGCCTGGGATCCAAGGCCGGTCAATGCTGGTGGTAGTGGTTGGTGGCCGGTGAGTAGTTAGTGGTGCTGTAGTTCTGCCAATAGGCCGGCTGGTATAACTGGGGTGGACTCGTGGGGTGACAGAAGAGGCAGGCAGTCGGCTCACAGTGGTGGCTCTGGCTGTGGCCATAGCAGCTGTAGTTCCTGTTGCAGCTCCCGTAAAGAAAGTGGGAAACCAGTCTGCAGGGAAGGGTAACTGTTAAATATGCATTTAACATATTTGTTATATGTTATATGCCACGGGACATATAAAGTATTGTTGAGATATAGAGGCTAGAGAAGAAAGGACAGGCAAAATGAGGCCTAACCTGGTACTCACCAAAGTCCAAGAATCGCACATGCTCCTGCAGAGGCCTCCTCACTGCCAGGGCCCACGGCCTGGATACCTGGATCTGTCGGAGCAGGGCCTGACCCACATCTGGTGCCTGGAAGGCTGTGGCTGGGAAGAAGAGGGTCCTGAGCATGACCTGACTCCATGCACTCCATACCCATCATCTCCCATGAGAGCAACAGGGGCTTACTAGGGTCAAAGTGGACATCCACAATGGCACGGACTAGTTTGCCAGGTCCCAGTTCCCGTAGGCGGATGCTCCAGAAGTCCTTCTTGACATCTGAATTCCGGAATAGGTCATCCAGCTGTGGGCAGGTAATGGGTGAGGGTGCAAGGTACTGTCTAAACTCAGTTAAGATTGAGCCAGTCATTTGGGTCTGTCCTAAATGAACACGCCACAAACCCTCATACCGTGCTTTCAATGCTCCTTGCAGTCTCCCCAAACAACTCTGACTTGGGGTCAGCCATCTCAGGTGTGTAGAACAGTTCCTGTCCCTCGACCCCCTCAAGCTCCAGCACGCCCTGGAATGCCTTGGTAGCTGTGGGGGAGGGGCAGTGAGGCCCTGCCAATGCCATCTAGCCTCCTAGGCAGCCACAGAAGCCCCACAGCAAGCCATGTGGGTGCAGGGCAGGGGATGTTAGTCAGATGATCATGGGGTTAGTAAGTGGGAACCCCAGGGTAGGGCTGGCGTCAGTTACCAGGCAATTCCTAGGAGCAGGTGCCCCAAGCTGGCTTGCAAGGAGAAAGATGGGTTAGGTATAGGGTCCTTGGCACACATGCATATTCAATGGCTGAAACCAGAGTGCATGTGCCAAATCTCTAATCCCCCACACACACTCAAGGGCTGGAGCCACAATACCATAACCTTATACTAACCTGCTGCCACAGGGTAAAGACAACACTCCTGTCTATGCTGTTCCTCAAGCTCATCCCTTTGCCTGCTGTTCACTTACCTGGACAGTTGGAGCCTTCTGAGTCCAGTGAGGGTGTCTTGCCATCTGAGCAGCAGCCCAAAGGTGAGTTGTAACAGGAAGCCCTCTCGATGGGTGGCCCATGGGTCACCACAATGCTGCCCACCAGGGGCTCAAGTCCTGGGGAAATGTAGTCTAAGCACAGTTCTGGGTAGGAGCCACTCTTGGGCTCTGCCCCCACATCACCCTCAGACCTGCCCACACGTCCCTGAGGCCCTGCTCACCCCCAGACCCGCCCCCACTGGCCTCCTCATCTCCACTCAGCTCCTCATCGCCACTCCCATTGGTGCTGCCAGATTCACTGAAGATTGATGTTGCAAGCCTGGTCACATCAGAGGGTGCTGTTGGAGGCACAGTCAGCACAGGCCATGCAGTGCTCCTGGGGATGCTGACTGTGGTCTGAGGTGATATGGGTAATGGGGTGGGCCAGTCATGGGTAGTACTGCTGGGAGACAGAGGAAGGCTATTGTGGGGAAATGGTAGTGTCTTGCTCAGGATATGCCTTGGGGTAGTCATAGATGCAGATGTTGGGGAAGCCCCAGGAGAAACACTCTCTGCAAAAAGAAGGATGTTGGGGGCTCAAGTCAGAGCAGGGTCAGGTGCTTCTGGTTTGTTTTAGGTGGTTGCTCTAGGTCCTTACCCTGGCAGGGGCCAAGACTCTGAGTAGAGATGTCCAGACGCTGGCGGCAGGCAATGGTCTTCAGCTGGCATTCATTACCATATGTGACACCATCTGATCCACAGACCTGGAGTACAGGGAAAGGATGGTAGGGAAAGGCCTCCTTACCCATTACTCTCTACATATTTCACTCCTTACCTTGGTAGAGTTAGCCTCTGGACATGTGAGAGTTGGGCAGACACATTGGGCAAAACCAGCCTTCTCTACGCAGGAGGCACCGAACTCACAGTGCATTTCCACACAAGTCACAGGTGTCATGGGATCTGAGATAGGGATAAAAAAATTCCTGCTAACTCAGGTACTCCCACCCTCAGCATAGGGGGTCCTAGTGTCAGTACTAGTTCCTGCTCTCACCTGCCTCACAGCCAATATGACCCAGGGCTTGACCATCTGGACACTGTCCACACTTGGGACCAGCCACACCAGGTCTACAGGAACACAATCCAGTCATTTGCTCACAGTCATCTCTTACAGCACCCCGAGGGTCACAGCTGCAGGCTGGGGAAGTGGGAGGGAAGAATATATGGTTTGTACCTGGATAAGTTTCCCTACTTGACCCAGCCCTACCAGATATTGGTCATATAGACAGGCAGGAATGCATATAGTTCCATTACTCACGAGTGCAACCGCTATGTCCATCAGTGACAATGCCACGAAAGTTCCAGAAGCCAGGCTCACAGCGATCACACCTGAGGCCTCCTACACCTGGTCGGCAGGAGCACTGCCCTGTGGTTGGATCACAAGTGCCACTATAGGAGCCATGTGGGTTGCAATGGCAGGTGCCTACAAGATAAGAAAGCACTGGTCACTGGAGCTGCAAAGCTTTGCTAGACCACGGTCAGGGCTGGGTTCAAATACTCACTGGGACAGCCAGCCAAACCCACACCCTGGGCAGCAGTGACATTATCCTGGCAGCAGCCATAGGGGGTTTGGGCACAGTGTTGGAAGGCTATAGGTAGCAGTGGAGCCGAGGTAGGACCTGAGGAGAGGTGCACAGTAGTTCATATTTTGTGTACTGGTAGATGTTTACCCTAAGTCCAGTCACTCTGCCTCAATGATTCCTGCTACATGACCTCATCCCTTTTGACATCAAATCCTACTGGGAACCAAAAATCTGAGGCTGTCATAGGTGAAATCAAGATACCACATATAAAGGCACACAGTAAACGTAGAACTCCAAGCCCATAAAACATACTAAGTCACATACACAGGTAGGGACATACATCTACATGCACACATTATCAGAGCCACAGACAAGCATACAGATATAAGGGTACACAAATATATAGACACATTGACATGTGTTCACTCACATTCCTCTAATACATTATTTATTCTTGTGCAGATACATCTGTGTACATGTACAAACACATACATCAGCACACACACATACACACACACTCTGTGCCCCCCACCTCTGTTTTTCCAAGACAAGAGTTTCTGTGTGTAGCCCTGGCTGTTTTGGAGCTGACCTGGCACTCAGAGATCCACCTGCCACTCTGAGATTAAAGGTGGGCACCACCACTCCTAGCCTAGCAGCAATCTCTTCTCCAGAGTGCCAGTGCCTAGTGAGTGCTCCTCATGTTCACTGTTGCCTCCTTTTGGCACCTAATCTGGCTAGTGGAAAGTACTTGGTACACACCTTTAATCCCAGCACTTAAGGAGCATAAGCAGGTGGACCTATGAATTCAAGGCCAGACTGATCTATGTAGCTAGTTCCAGATCATCCAGAGCTATATAGAGAAACCCTGCCTCAAAATAAGTAAAATAACAAAAAGAAAGCCAAAATAAAAAAGTAAATAAATGTTCTCTCTCATCCTACTCTCACCTCTCTGCCCCTTGGGCTCTCCACCCCTCCCCCCTCTCTCCACATGGTCATGGCCGGCCTCCACTACTCTCTACTCTCTTTCTCTTTCTCTCTCTCTCCCCCCTCCCTTTCTTTCTCTACCACTAACTCCCAACCTCTACCCTGAATAAACTCTATTCTATACCAAAAAAAAGTAAATAAACAAATATATAAAAACTCATTATCATCAACAATAATAAAAGTCACCATAGCATGTGGCACATGACCACAGCCTTATATCTCTATGCTATGTACCACAGAACATGCTAGATGTGCTCTGAATAGCCACTCACCACGGCAGGCTCCCTGAGCAGCAACATACAATTCTTGTTGTGATTCACACCTGGCCTTCTTCAGGTCACACTCAGTGCTGTAGGTGATCCCATCTGAGCCACACACCTGGAGGAGTGGGGTCAACCTCAGCAACCTTGACCCCCTCCTCAGTTCACCCACCCTGGAAACATGGGAAAGTTGGGTACTCACTGAGCTTCTAAGGACACTCTGGCAGCTAAAGTCACAGACGCATGGCCCATCTTCTGAGTCCTCATCCCAGACACCACCATGCTGCCGGCATAGCTCTTGTTCACACTCGTTGTCTTCCCCAGAACCAGAGCCCCCTGAGCCACACTCAGCTACAGGAAAAAAGAGCAGTCATTCATGAGGTCTCCATCAGAGCCTGGAATCTAGGGGTTCACACCAGTTATCTGAGCTTACCAGGTTCACACGGCCCTGCATGGGCCTCCTCAATTTGTACCTGCTGCTGACAGGCAGCTTCTCGTAGCTCACAGGCACTGAGGTAGGTGACACCATCACTGCCACACACAGGGCCAGGTGGAGGGTGCTCACAATGGGGACATACACACTGTCCAGCTGAGCACACAGCCCCAAAGGTACAAACTGTTTCTCCACAGGTCTCTACAGGAGATGGTAAGAAGAGGGAATAAGCATGGCTCCCTGATGGAGAGACTCACGGAAGCCTGTCCCTTCTGGTCACACTCACGGCAGTGTCCAGCTGAGGCCACGAATAGGCTGATCTGGTGCGTACAGGAGTGGACATGCAGTTCGCATTCACTAGCATATGTGTGTCCATCAGAACCACATACAGGCTGGGCTGACTCCACACATTCAGAGGGACATACACAGCGTCCGGTCTCCACCTCGCACAGGGATCCAAAATGGCACTGCCCACATCGGTCTGGGGAGGAAGCTGTATCACCACATTGACCAGAAGCCTCCTCCCAACCCAACCCACTTGCCCACCACTGACCACAGGGTCCTCTGTGGGCCACTTGGATTTCCCGCCCAAGGGCACAGGCCATGGATTCCAGCTCGCACACGTTGCCATAAGTGACACCATCACTGCTGCACACAGGATCGTAGATATCCGAGCATACCCGCTGGCACTCGCACACAGCTTTCCCATTCTTCACTGTGCATATTGCCCCAAATGCACACTGCACTCCATGGCATGGGGATGGGGTCTGGTCTGGGGAAGATGTGGTACTCAGTCCAATTCTTTTCCATCTGTGGACAAAGCCCACTCCCATGCAATAGCCCCTCTCCAGGGTGGGAATGGTGGAGGAAAAGCTAGATGCACAGGACACAGCAGAGAAAGGGACAGACACATAACAGAGGTGGATGGGGACATGAGTTTCTGATTGCCCATAGCAGGTCACTGACCCTGGACCACCAGCAGCCCTGGGATATCATGCACATGGGGGTTGAAACTTTCCCCCCATGGATAGGAAAACTCTACACCCCACAATCACAAACTACACAGGGAAGAAGGTGTCTGTCAACTTGCTCTGAGGACCAGAAGGCCAGGCAGTAGCAAGCCACTCCCCCAAGCCGCGCCAGGGGCAGACCTCGGGCTGTGGGCTCCTGGCGGGCAGGCGCAGCACCTCATCCTGCCAGAAGGTCAGGCTGGAAGACACAAGAGTCGGAGCCGAGAGGGAAGGAAGGACCAAGAAGAGACAGATGCAGAAAGAAAGATGGACAGAGGACTGACCAAGACAGACAGCAGAGGCAGGCAGGGCCATAGAGGCCTACACCTCCAAAGGGGCCTGCTGGCCACTGCCCAATTTCCTCCACCCTCTCCACTGGTCCCTCAAATCCCAAATTACAATCTACCTCTAAGAGGCTTGGGACTGCACTGTGCTCCTAGAGCAAGAAATCTCCAGCATCACATCCATTCCTGCCCACCTGAGTAGTCTGTTCCCCGTGCAGTACAGAGTCTGATGATGATGGACCAGAGGACCTGCTGGTGTAGCAAGGCCAAGTGCACACTGCCTTTGTCCCACTTCTCAGGTTCCCCAGTTCCCCTCCTCACAGTCTCCACACACCAGTACCCTCCCCACATGACCCCAGCCTGGGACCCCAGGAGGTATATGACAAGAAATGGAGATGGTGTATGATAGGGACAAGGAGTGATGCAAGACCAGCTATTCCCAGCTGGATCCCAGGCTGCTCACCACACGGGCCCTGGTGCTTCAGGGGAATGGCCTGCTGTTGTCGACACTCAGCCTGTTGGCGCCAACAGTCATTGTCATATGTATGTCCATCCTGAGCACATACGGGCCTGTAAGCCCCATCACAGGTGACACGATCGCAAGAACAGCGGGGACGGCCACGGCGGGACAGGCATACAGAGTTAAACTTGCAGGTCTCTGGGCACTGGTCTGTGAGTAGACAAGGAGATCAGATAGGCAAAGTTTCAAACCAATTATCAACCATGTACAGGGTACTTGTGGACACCTGACATAGTGTGTGGTACAGGTATGCAGGAACGGGGGCCTAATGAGCCACAGTGACGGGGCTGGATCCATCCTCTGGGAGCACCAACCTCGAGTTTGGCATTGACCAGAGCGCACTTTCTGGAGAAGCAGGCCACGGGTTGCACCTATACGGCTCATGACACAGTCATTTTCATAGGTGACCCCATCATCTCCGCAGATAGGTATGTGCTGGGCAGGGCAGTTCTCAGGCCGCAGAAGCATTTCTGGGTGCCGTGTACGTGGGTTCACACGGCAAATATGGTTCAGGTCTGACATGCTGCCCTGGCAGGGGTCTAGAGTCCAAGAGTAGAAATTAGGAGCTGTCACCAGTGCACACTAAGAGTCATGAATGGGGAGAAGCCATGCAGAGTGCTTTGCTTACCACAAGGACCATTGAACTTCTTGAAGATGTGCTCCTGGTTGGCACAGGCATGACGAAGCAGCTGGCACTCACTAGAGTAGTCCACACCATCACTCCCACACACTGTGCCATCAGGGGCCCCAGAGCAGGTTGTAGGACACAGACATGAGGCAGTCTGTCCATCGGCTGAAGGTACACAGGTACTACCGAAACTGCAGGTCACATTGGCACAGGGGTCCCGGGACCCTGTGGGTGTGCAGGTGGGGTCATGTTGATTGTCCACTGGGCTGCCCCCCCCCCTGCGCCCACCTCCCACGCTTACTTACCACATGGCCCTTGGCGAAGTAGGCGGATGCGCCGTTGCTGGTTGCATTGTGCACGCTGTAGCTCACACTCATTGCTATAGGTGGAGGCATCTGAGCCACACACAGGAGCTACCATAGCAGGGCAGACATTCTTCTTGCACACACAGGAGGCCTGGCCTGGATCCTCAACACTAGGTTCACACACAGCACCAAAGCCACATAACATTCCCCTGCATACTGAGTTTAGACCAGAGAAAGAGTATTCAGAGGCAGGCTACCAGGAATCTGTTCCTAGATCCATACACCCATGAGCCCTTGTATCACATTCTATTTGTACCCATTTCATGGGGAAATCCATATCTAAGAACTCATGTGACTAAGGTCCTATCCAAACACATAAGCACCTACATCCTACAATTGTCACAAAACTTATGCTCAACCCTACCCTTGGAAGTCTTCTGGGACCTTCCCCCATGGGAGAGCAGTTTCCCTTACTACATACCCTACAACTATTGAGTTCATGTCCCCAGAACAGGACAAAGCATTTACTCCCTGCACACCTCCACGGGCCCTTACACACAGCAGGAGAGGGCTTCAGCTATGAATGCTTTAGCTCCATCCACACGAATTCAGCTCTTGTGGTTGCTGGAAGGGCTCTGAAAGATCTGGGTATGGATACAGACTGAGGTGCCTATGTAATCTCAAAGAGAGCCTTGCCAATGCTAGCTTGAAGAATTGAGAGGTGTAGATGAAGGAAACTAGCAATAGGAGTTATAGCTGTCTGCTTTTATGTTACAAAACTCAGACTCACTTCATCTAAGGTTTATGTGGCTCCTTTCTGGAGGGGGAAGGTGCTTCTGTGCCCACCTGAATCCTCCTACCTCCCAGTAAGGACCACCTCCATAACCTCCTGAGGTCACCCCCTGACCCCAACCTCTTTTACTTTCCTCCAGACCTGATGGGCACTGTATACTAGTAGAAGTTTGGAACTTTGTTCCACATATCCTTTCCTTCTTAATTGCCCCCTTCTCCCATACCTCTTTAGTAGGTCTCTCTCATCTCCAGAAGCACACTGAACTGCCTTGCCCCAACCCATCTCCTGTTCCCACTATCTTTTCTCCCTCAAACCCTGTTCTCTGTCTATTCCCCTAACCTTCCAAAGCTTCTCTCACTTACAATCATATAATGCTTCCATTCAGCCTCAAGTTGGCAGTGGCATAGGTCTCTCTAGGATCACACAGGTACTCCCCTTCTGTTCTTCTGGGCCCTCACCTCAGGGCCCAGAATATCCTCATTCAAGTCCTCTGAGTACCCCCACCCAGTACAAGTGCCCCCAATATCCAGCCTCACATACCCATTCACACAAGAGCTTTCTAACATTGTAGTATCAGTGTTGCAAACAGCAATGTGCAGAGGAAGGGCCAGGTATTATTTACTAAACTCACAAGTAATTAGACACTGTTATATTTCAAGTTTAGATACCCAATGAGGAAGCCTTCCTAAGCACATTGGGGCTGACCCTTTCTGAAAAGATGAACCACAAGTTGGGTGGGCCCCTAAGGGGCTACAGTTACCTAGCTCTACTAAATGTTTAATTGGGTATAATTATCATCACCTCACATCATGCCAGAAGCAGTCTTGGACATCTCCTAGGAGGGCAGAGTACATTGGGGGCTAGAGCCAGCCACTGCAATAGCAATGACCTACCTTGTTTGTTAGCCTTGCCTCCACCTTAGAAAGCTGAAATTACAGAACATCTACTTGCCTTACATATAACCTGCTTATGTTTTTGTTTACCCTCCTGAGCTCCCACACTGTGCCATAGTGTCCTCTTCCCTTTTTATAAATGGGGACACTGAGTACCTACTCCCAGAACTATGGGTTCACCAATATCTACGAAACTTAAGAGAAGGGGGTCCCAGACAAGTACTGGGTAGGACATACAATAATAGGCTTGTTAGCACCAGCAGCTTTCCCTGTCTTGGCTCAAAACAAACATATATGCACCAGTGGCCTCTTTTCATGCCTGGCAAACACCCCTCTCCTATTTAGCATTCTCTCCCACAATCATACCATCCTCACATATGGCCTTCTCTTACCCAAACCCCTTGAAGGTCTCATACCAAATTTAACAAGTACTTGCTGAGGCTGAGAGGACACTTGCTGGCTGTACTCTTTGGCTATTGGCCAAGGTGTCCCCTAGGTCCCGTCTCTGTGTCTGTACCTAGCACCAAGTTCCTTGGCTGACTGATGGTGTCTATGATTCTTGGGCTTCTCTGATTACTTGGGCCTAGCCAACCTCCCCCAAGTCTCAAATCCACAACCAAGGGTAGGTAGCTATTCATTCCTTCAATCATATATCAAAGCCAGATGTAGCTCTCCAAGTGTAAGATTCTGTCTCAACAAACCAACAATGGTCTGAAGTTCTATGGTAAATTCAAGGTTTAGAGAACATAGGACCCATCCTGTTTCTCCAATCAAGTTACTTATCGCTGGGCAGCGGTGGTACATGCCTTTAATTCCAGCACTTGGGAGGCAGAGGCAGGCAGATTTCTGAGTTCAAAGCCAGCTTGGTTTACAGAGTGAGTTCCTGGATAGTCAGGATTACACAGAGAAACCCCATGGAGGGAGGGGGAAGTTATTTATCAAGAGTTAACTCATGGCTGACAAGACAGCTGAGCAGATAAAGGTACTTGCTATCAAGCCTGACTGAGTTTGATTCTCAAGACCTACATAGTGGGAGAGAACTGATTCCTGCATGTTGTCCTCTGATCTCCACATGTTGTGTCAAGGCATGTATGAGCTTACACACACACACACAAATAAGTGCTTGAAAAAGAGAGAAATCGCACAGCTTTGGTACCATCTATCACCTCTAGTAAACCCCTGCCTTACACTCATACTCATGCCATTAAATTGATGAAGAATGGTCTCTTACACAGGACCAATAGATCACAAAAGCTCAAGATAAAACTTGTTTTTGTTTGGTTAATTTTTGAGACAGTGTTTTTCTGTGTAGTCTTGTCTGTCCTGAAATTTGCTGTGTAGACCAGGCTGGCTCAAGCTCAAAGATCTGGCTGCCTTTTCCTCCTGAGTCCTGGGATTAAAGGTGTGTACCATTACCACCTGATAATTTTCTTAATGTTAGAACAGGCACAATCTGAGACCATCTGCAGAGGGGTATGGATGAAGTAATTACATAACTACAGCAGAAAGAGCTGTTTTAACAGCTTTGGACTTCAGGCACCACCAAAGTATCATGATATGCAACATCCATGTATCAGAAAGGAAAGCAGAAGCTCAGTGAGGCTTCCTGACAAAGCTTCATGCCTAATAAACACAAGAGCTTAGCTTGGTCCCCACTGTGCTCCTGGTCACTTCCCCAAACTGTTCTTCATACAAGTGTAAGATTCTGTCTCAACAAAACAACAATGGTCTGAAGTTCTATGGTAAATTCAAGGTTTAGAGAACATAGGACCCATCCTGTTTCTCCAATCAAGTTACCTGGGCATACCTGGGCACCTATGAGCCAGCAATCACAAATGGGGCACATCTGTTTTCTCCAAGAAGTGTCCTTAGCCCCTGAGGAACTTCTCCCTGGCCTCCTAGCTTCTTACCCTCCAGGCATCTTTTCATGTGATGTTGGAGGCGTCTTCTACTTTTTATATCTTTCACAGTGGCAGAGGGTATATTTAACTTTTTTTCTAGTCTTTGGTAGGTTGGGAAATGAAACATTTCCCAATAGCCTGCTTATGCCTATTTATGTGTGATATGAGTGTGTGTGTGTGTGTGTGTGTGTGATGGCCATGGTCTGTGTCTAAAGTGTACAAAGGAAAGGGGATTGCATGTACAGTTGGGAATGCAGTGTGAATACAGGAAAAGGGACATCTGGCAGTTTTGGAGATTTCAGAAGGAGAAGAAATTGCCAAGAAGGAAGATCTCTTTCTTCCTGAGCCTTCCTTGAATGTAGACAGCTGTAAGGACTCTTGCCCCTAGTCTGTGAACACTCGGGCCTAACCTCATGCACCATACTAAAGGACACATTCCACCTACTAACAGCTTACATCACTGGGAGTGATCTTTTCAAAAGATATTGATAAGTGAGAGTCACTTCCTCCTGCTTCCCAACCCAACTTGCTTACTCATCTACGAAGCTAGCCAATAGTCTCTGTAGCTCTAGTAATAGTGAGGGTCATAGAACTTACTTACTACCCTGATAGTAACTTCTCTGGCAGAGGTACCTGGGAAGCAGCCTGAGGTAGTACACTGGGGTCTGGGACCAAGACTTGGGGCTATAAAGCCAGAGCCAGGGCTAGGTCAAAAGCACCTACCACTTACTTACTACCACCTCCATTCCCACTATCCCCTAACACTGCCCAACTAGCAGTCTAACTAGACACCAAAAGTCTACTGGCAAAATGTCAGTTTGGTAACATTATAGATGCAGGGAATAAAAGGCCTAGATTACCCTTCCCCATTTGGCCATCAAAAGGTAGAAGAGACCCTCTGATATCCTGCATATAACCAAGTTCCTGCTTTGAGATGCTTGTTTTCCCCATTCCCAAGGAAACTCCCTACCCGATTTTACAGACTGCTGAGGCTTACTGGGAGCTCCACCTTTGCCATAACTTCCCAGTATAGGACAGAGGGAAGGATACCTCCTCTATTCTCAAGACCCAGGAAGTGACCCAGACTATCTATGTAACCCAGGGCTACTTCCTAGAAAGAGAACAGTCTGTTCTCAGAGTGACACCTACAACCTCAATCTCAGGATTCCCTGATGTCCCCATAACCCATATCCTGGTCAAAACAGGAACCATAGCTGGGCAAGTGGCATGTACCTTTATCCCCGCACTTGAGAGACACAGCAGAAGGATCTCTCTGAGTTTGAGGCCAGCCTGGTCTATACAGTGAGTTCTAGGACAGACAAGGCTATATAGAGACTCTGTTTTAATCCCCTATCCCAAACAAAAAACTATGGCTTTGCCTCACATGAAATAAATCTAAACATATGACTTTTATAAAACTAGTCAGTTGCCCAAGCAGCAGAGTTGATAGGATAGTATGTACTAAGGATAAAGCTGTACCCTACTTGCTGTGAGGAACCAGGCTGGGCTAGCAGAGATATCCCCAGCCTGCTTTTTCTGTAACACTATCAGTTCCTCTTCTCTTTATCATTAGCTTAGTTACAGAAGCCTACACACTAGTAGTCCCTCTGGGAGTGCTGGCCCCAGCCCACAAAGCCATGAAAAAGGTTAGCCTACCCTTTTCATCATTAGCTTCCTCCCCCACCCTAGGGGCCGACCTAGGTCCTCCAGCCTTCAGACAGCTGTCACTGGCTTTACTGGGCCCTCCCCCATTACCCAGCCCACTTTCCCTTCTGGGCTTCTGTCTGTTTCCAGCCCCACCCTTTCCTGAATAGGAAAAAAGACAAAGAAAAGGAATCCCTCCACAAACAGACTGACTTCAGTGCTCCATCCAAACCTTACACAAATCCTCTGACAGTTCTAAAACTGATCCTGTTCAGTTTTGGCCAGCACCTAAAGACCCCTGTAGACTCCCTGGAAGGGATCCAGACTCCCTTGTACAGTCTCCTACTCAAAATACACCTGGTGTACACATTACAAAACTGCCCCAATCCTGGTAACCCTGCCCATTTTCACCCCCATTATTAGTGTGCCAGCCACCTGCCCCAACCACCAGCCCCAACCACTGCACTCACCATCAGGAGGCATAGAAGGTGCTGCTGTGAAGTGGATTCCAGGTTTGTCTGTGGGGGAAAAAGTTAGGTTCCTTTGAGCAGGTATTATGCCCACTCATGCCCATTCCTCAAGATTCCAGTTAAAATCAATAAGGCTGGAAAGTCACTGACCAAGGCAAGGCAGACTCTGCCCTGCCAACTGCATAGCCAACTTCTTTCTCTGGGTAAGTCAAGATCTTGCCCCTGCTCCTAATCATGATGCATCCTTGCCAATTCTCAGTTTCCTTCAGCTCAGGATGAAGATCTATACCATTAGGAACCTAAGAATAGGTTATTATAGGCCAGGAATCTAGTGTGACCTATTCAATACCTAGAAGGAAAAGGTGCCCCATCCACAGCAACCCCTGGATTTGATTTGACACTGCCTTTCCTGAAACCCTTGGCAACTGAGATGAGGGGCTCAATGAGCAGAAGAGGTACACCCAGCAGCCACGTACAGTTGCTGAGGAAAAGCAGCACCGCAAAGCCCAATGTAGAAGTAGCCAACAGGATCAAGCAGATGTTGCAGGGGATCATGAAGTACCGAACCAGCACGGAGGCACCAGGCTGCTGCCTGGTTCTGTGTTCCAGTGGCAGAGGAGGCATGATACAGCTCTAGCCCAATTCCTGGGTGTGTAGGGTGTTCTTATGGAGTGCCCTTAGGCCTCTTCGGAGCTACTCCCCCCATGCTGGGTGCTCTGGAGCAGCAGATGGCAGCTGTGATATCAAAGTTTAGCCAGTTATGGCTAGGGGAGCACCAGGCCTTCTCCCCAGCCCTCCAGGCTCATGGTAGAGATAAGCAGAATTCTCTCCAAGTAGAAATCCCAAATGTGAGCTCAGAAGCAGGCAAAAGATGGAGAGCCAAGGCAACCTCTGTTGGTTACAAATCTTCTGCCCACTAGCCAGTGCTGTCCTCTGTAGCCCCTGTAGTCTGCACTGCAGAGAAGGCCCCAGAGACCAGGGGCGCCGGTGCAGGGCCTGTCTGCTCCTGCCTGGCAGAGGCGGGGAGCACGATGGCAGCGGCGGGAGGAGCAACGGCTTTGGAGAGAGAATAAAGAACCAACCGCGGAGGCGCCTGCCCACCTCCAGTAGCAGTGGTAGCAGCGGCCGGCAGCGGCAGCGGCAGTGGCAGCGGCGGCGGCGGCGGCGGAGGAGGCAGTAAAGCTCTTCTTGTCTTCACTGGGCTGGGGCAGTGAGTGAGGGGTGAGGGAAGCCGAGGGGGCGGGGGCGGTGAACAGAGACAAAGGAGGATGTCTCTGGGGACTCTAACGTCCACAGGGAGTCGCAGTTGGTAGCAAAGAGGCTGGGGTGGATTAAGACCAGGATGCAAAGTATACAAAAGGGACAGAGCAGCTCTGGGTAGAGGTAGAAGCTTGGGAAGGGCTGGTGGTGGTGCTTGTAAGAGGGCAGGAATCGAAGGAGGGACAAGCGATGGGAGGGCAATGGAGCTGGAAATTAGAGGACAAGGGAGAAGTAGGAGTGGGCTAAGTGTTGTCACAGGGGAGCAGAGGTTGAGCCTAGAAAGAAGGCGGTTGCTTGGCATATGGAGCTGTTGAGGAAGGTGGAGCAGGAGGCTTGCCAAGTGGGACGGTCAGCAGAGGCTGCAGTGTGGGCAGAGGCAGTCCTCCTTTTTTTTTTTTTTTTTTTGTTTGTTTGTTTGTTTTTTTGAGACAGGGTTTCTCTGTATAGCCCTGGCTGTCCTGGAACTCACTCTGTAGACCAGGCTGGCCTCGAACTCAGAAATCCACCTGTCTCTGCCTCCCAAGTGCTGGGACTAAAGGCGTGCGCCACCACGCAAGGCAGTCCTCCTTTATCACTCCTAATGCCTGGCTGGGCTGAGAGGTTCCTGAATCACCTCCACAGGGACTTGGGTCTGCAGGAAGCACTAAATTCTGGGATTTTGTCTGCTTGTGCTTATGCATGCCATTGTGCCGTGCCCGTGTTGTTTCTGCTCCTGCAGGCTCTGCCCTGGTGTGGAGTGGGGTCCCCAAGTGGTATGTAAGAAGCTCAAGTGGGTACAAGCTGGAGAGGGAGGCGATGGGTTCACAGATCACCCACCTACCTTTCCTCTTGTAATTGAAAACAACACCTTAAACCACCCATTTACTCAACTCCCCAGCAATGAAAAAACATGCATATAGCTGAGAAACTCTTGCCACCCCTTGACCCTAAGCCTGGAGCACACCCCAGCCCTCAAGTTACTTTGCAAACTCCAGCAGGGCCACCCAAGGCAAGTGTTTGGGAAGAAGGCACAGTTCACCTAGGCCCAGTGAGGGGGCTCCTTTCCTGGCCCCTGCTGGGAAAGAGCCCCAGCCCGGGGGTGGGGGGGCTGGGGGGGTGGGGAGGGTGGGAGGGTGGGAGAGTGGGGGTGGTGGGGGTGGGGGGTGTTCCACAAGCTTGGGGAGTATGCACATTCTCCACCTTCCCACTTGATGTAGCCACCCTCCTGTTAAGTCTTCATCTCAGCTGAAATCACCCAAAGAGCCCCCATACCACACACTTGAGTTATACCAACAGGTACACAGTGCCCATAACTCAAGATTCAAATCAGCCTTCTGTACCGGTAAGCCCAACTTTTCAGCCACCTGCGATAATTCTCAACACATCTCTCTCTACCAAGAACCATTGGCCTATCTGTGGGGTTCCTCTACTCAATCCTTCATCCAGCCCTTCCCTGGGCCCTAAGACCCTACACTCATTACACATTGACAGCCCCACTTCCATTACCTACAGGTGAAACGTCTCTGAGGCTTCTCTGGCCAGGCACTTAGTACCCTTTGATCTGCCAGGTTTCAGGTTTCTCAGCCCTAGTTGGTAACACTGCCTTCTTATCCTTTTGCATCTCCTGGCCAGGCATAAAGTGCCATCCTCCACTGGATCATTCATTCACTACCTATGATAAGAGGTTTCCCATCATTTGTGGCCCCAAATTCACTCTTCTAATGAAATCTTAGAGGAAACTCCAAAATACACGTTTCTGAGCCCTATACCTGCAGTCTAGGACAGCATCAGATCTAACTACTGGAAAACTCCTATCACAGATTGCCTCACTCTTTCCTCAGGCCCTCAATATTTTCTACTTGACCTTGACACTGTGGCATAGAAGTAGTCTCTGTGATGCTAGCTCCCCCAGTACCAGGAATAGGGGTCTGAGTTCTAAGCTCCAAGGGTAGGGTTTGGCATAAAAAGGCAAGAGAATTTAGAATAGGGGAGCCCAGCAAAGGCCATATATAATTTATTTCTCCACCACCAGTGAAATGAGCCAATTCAAGCCAGATTAGATTATATTAAATGCAGGTTTATTGAGAAGCTACTCTCGGACAAGTTCATTGGCCTCAAGGACCAAGACCAGGGAAGTCACCATGGGGAGAGATGGGGGAGGGGAAAGAGAAATAGAGAAGGGATGCATGCTACCAGAGAGAGAAGAGAGAAGAGACCAAACTGTCTGGATTATATAGGGAGGAGCTTCCTGGGGAAGGGCAGCCCAGCCCCTGGGCTAGAAAATTCAGGGTTGTGGATAGGGTATGCCAGGTAGAGACTGAAGGATGCTGAGAAAACTTAGAGGGTAGGTCTGCTTTGATATGTAAAATATGTACCTCTGTCCCTTGTCCTAGGGTCCTAAACATCTTCTGTTTGCCTCACCATCTCACAGAAAGTGCCAGAAAACAAGCACCCCAGGCAATACCCAGCACAATACTATTGCATATGTTGTTTCAGCCCTGGAATGTCCCAGTGTACTGTACAGGAAGCACAGGAACTAGGGTCTTGGAGAAACTGGCGCCCACAGGTAGTAGGAACCCTGAACAAGAACTGGCAGAAGCCTCCAGAGATCTTGGGAAATTTGCTGTATATAGCCTTCACCTATCCCCTTTCACCAAGCAGAAACCCTGAGATCTGCCACTGTAGAGGCCTCAATAGGCACATTTTTTTCAGTGCTCTTATGGGACTCTAGTCAGCTCTGGGCAACACTGGAATGGGGCTTGAGGTCTGTAGGGCCTAGCCATGGGAAAAGGAACTAAGCAGGCAGCCTGGCCCCACCAAACCCCAGTCAGTGTCTGAGCCCCCTGCAGGGGCAGGATGCCTTCAAAAAACAAAGAGCCTTTGAGGCTTCAGGCCAGTGGGGGGAGGGGAGCACAGGCTACTGGAGTTATTTTGGGATCTTTAGACAAAATTTTTCAGTTTAGAATGCCCCAGCAGGCTCATGCCCAGGAATGAACAGGATGCTGGTCCAGGCTTACCCCTTTGGGCTCACATCCTACCAACATATAACCACATATATGAGCCAAGCCATTAAGTACTCCTGCTTTCTAGCAGTCACTCAAGCTTGAAGTCACTACATCTCCCACCTGACACACTCACTAGACATTCTTTGTGTAGCACAAAGCTTGTCCCTCACTCCCAGGCATAATGGGTGTGGCCCTATGTGCTGGTTCTTCTTAGGACCAGAGGCAGTTGGGGGATGGGGCCTAGAGAAGGTTCAGAGTCCAGCTACTGTTAACTCACTGGTACCATTCTCATGAAGAGGACCCTTCTCCCTTTCTAGACAGCCTTCACTCCCTTAGAAAAGAAAACAAAGAGTTAGAGGTTACAGGACTGAAAGGAGCCAAAAAAAAAAAAAAGTTGCCTTTCTGGATATTTAGCACATATTCAATTCCCCAATGCACAGGTCTAACCCCAAAAGTACCACATACCTCACGAGCCTCTGACCTCTAGTCAAGCTTGGGTGAAGCCCACCCATTCTCTTTGATTGTGAGGATTTCTAGGCTCAGGTTAATGGAGGTATCTGATGGATTTAAACCCTGGCTGCCCTGGTAGGACAGGACAGTATTATCCAGGACCTTGGGTGCCTGACCTCAAACTGCACCTTGCCTTTTCTCTCTCTACACTTCCCCTCAGTCATAGGTAATAAGCACTTCACGGTAGGACAGAGGTACTCAGTCTGGTCAACTGCCAGAATGAAGGGGCCTCCAGAGTTCCTCTTGCTAGCTTCAGACCTAAAGTCAGATATGTGCTCACCCACACACCTAGACAGCTATCCTGTTCCACAGGGTGGCTGGATTCAATTAAAATTTGAGACACAATAGGGCTTTTAGGCAGTCAGTAGGCTACCAGATTGCCTTTCCCCCTTCCTTGGCTGGCTAGGCTCCTCAATCTGGGTTGTTCTCACAAACTAAGTACCAAAAGACATATGGTCGTTTCAAATGAAAGTCAGATGGGTAGAGTGAAATTTGCACATCGACCAAATGATGAGTGAGGCCAGAGCAGTCACAGGGTCAGATATTTTAATGGAGATTCTCAACCTTTTGAATTTGGAAAATTCCACCATGGTCCAGAAATTCCAGAATGACCAAGAGCTGCCAGCTGAGCAGATATGGGTGAGAAGGTAGTGAGGGCAGGGACATTCATGCAGTCTCTTCTGCCCCTTAGGTATACCCAGCTTTGCCAGGTCCTGCCTATCTACAGAAGGAACCGGAAGGAGAACATGTGATCAGTGCCTGGTGAGTCAGGAGACCTTGGCATCCCTGCTTAATATTCCATGAGTAGGTGAGAGACATCAGATATAGAGGAGAGGCAAATATAGCAAGGGTTCTATGGCCTAAAGCCACAGGCTTAGTTCCAGAGGGTTTCATGGAGGTGGGGGGCAGCCAGATATTAGGATGAGAAGGTAAGGTAGGAAGAGGGACAGTGGGCCAGAAATGCAGGAAGACCCAAAGAGACAGACCCAGAGAGGAATGAGGCTGGGGCAAGCAAGGAAGAAGAGTGCTTGGGATGGATGAGCAGATAGGTAGGAAGGGCAGCCCAGAAAGGGATTAGCTTGCTTTCTCAGCCAGGGGGACAGGCTGCTGGAGAATGGTTTTTAGTACTTTCTTTGCCTCACACAACCACCTACTACTGTTCCTTTCATTCACCTTTCTCTCAACTCACTGCTTCTTGAGAAGCCAACAAAACACCAGCAAGACTCTGTTGAGTTGGCAACCACATCAGATGCTCCATGAACCCTATAGGGAATGGCTGCAGTGTAGTGGGTGGTGATTTGATACGTGTGAGAAGGAGCTGGTGGAATCAATGATTCTACCACAGGCTACTCTTCATACCTGATGGTTTCTTTCCCAGAATAGGGGACAGACACCTCAAGCCTTCTCCCAATATGGTGTTTGTGCTGTTCTTCCATATGTGCTGGAAGCCCACTTGTGGGTAAAGGGGCCTGCATAGGCATAATGCTAGTTGATATCTTTTGGGACCTAGGAAGTGATGGTCAAGGGAGCTCTCAAACTGGACTCAGGCTAGCAACAGATAGGGGGACAGAGGGAGGAAGGGTTGTGTCAGCTTCAGGGTCTAGCAGGCTTGCAAAGGTCAGTGACCAAGTTCCCTGGTCACCTGTTTTCACAGCGGCTCACCAAACACATCCCTCATTTTAAATGTTTATAATCCACCTCAGTCATTCCTAGAGGCAGAGCTAACAAATGGTGTCCCTGCCTCTTCAGTAGGGGCCTGAACAGAACCAACAGCAAACATGCTGAGACTCACATGCATATGAGGACAGCATCTAGGACATGAGCACTTAAATATAAACCAGAAAAATCAAGACAGTGAGAACTACCCCACCCCCAACTGCAGGCCTAGGCTTATATATCTATATAAAGTTCACACCGCAGGAAACAGCCTTCACCTGATAGGACTGGGCCTACCAACTTCCCTGCCTCCAGGCCTGGGAGAGGCCATCTCTATTTCCTAGTAAATTGCCCCTGCAGGGGGCCTTCCTCAGAGGAAATTCTCAGGATTGGTGCTGAGGAGGGGAGGGGATGATATCTCTTCATCCCTGGATCTTCCACCACAGATCTTATCAACTCTCCCAGCTTCCAACATGGGTCACACGCAGACCTACTCCTGAGCCTCAGAAGGAGGCATAGGGGGGCATAGAGCCCTCTTCTTGTTGGTAACTGCTGCAGATGAGGATTACTATGTCAACTGTTGTGGTAGCCCCTGGTCTAGCCCACCCGGGCTTCAACAGCTTGGGTCTCTATCTTGACCCTGAGGTAAACAGCTGATCTGAGTCTCACAGGAGGAGGAAAAGGCAGCTGTTTTCCATCTTCTAGTGACTTCTGCCTCATAGCAGCCAGGCACAGGACGCAATAGAGGGTCCTTACCAATCAGGGATACAGGACCTCCGTGGTCCAGAGTATGTCCTCCACCTCCTATTTTCATCCTGTTGTCCCCTACTTTAGCTTGTAGGAACTGCTAAGTAGCTGGACTGGGCTGGGATAGCCTCAGACCTGGGTCAACGTCCCAATATATTCCTCGAGTCTGCAATAGAGGTCCCATGCCCACAGGATTGCAGCAAGGGCTCAAGCATGTGGGAGTGGAATTTGCTTTGTCCAGAAAAATCCATGTAGACAGAAGTGGTTTCTTTCTTTCTTTTTTTTTTTTTTCTCGAGACAGGGTTTCTCTGTATAGCCCTGGCTGCCCTGGAACTCACTCTGCTTTTTGGTTTTTTCGAGACAGGGTTTCTCTGTGTAGTTCCGGCTGTCCTGGAACTCACTTTGTAGACCAGGCTGGCCTCGAACTCAGAAATCCACCCGCCTCTGCCTCCCAAGTGCTGGGATTAAAGGTGTGTGCCACCACCGCCTGGATCAGAAGTGGTTTCAAAACACCCCTTCCCATTTCTTATTCACAGAAGCTCCTCACAGATCCTTTCATCCCTGAATTCTCCACCACAAATCTTATCAACTCTCCCAGCTTCTCTGGGTAGGGATGGAAGAGTAGAATGGGTATAGAAAAAGCCAAAAGTAACTTCCACCATCTCAGTCTATCTTACTGCCTACCTAAAGGGAGGCCACTTCCACAGAACCAATAGTATCCTGCCTGTCACTCACCTATAAGCAAGCACTCTTCTTCCTTTAATTCCAGCAAGCAAAGCCCACCCAAGGTTGCCTTGAGCCCAGAGATGAGACAAGCCCATTCCTGCAGCCAACTTCCTACCAGAACTCTCTGGCATGGTAGAGAGGCCTTTCCCTACCTGGGCAGGCCCTTCTCTGGGCAAGAAGCAGTAAGGATAGCAAGCAGCCTCCAGCTCTAGCAGCCTCCAGCCTGGACCTGCCTTGGGGCGGAGCCCTCAAAGGACTCTGGGTGGGGTTGTAGAGTAGTAGAGAACTTGGAGTCCAAAGGGAGAGGCACCTCCCCCTTCAGTAGAAGGAATGTGGGGGAGGTGAGGGGAAAGAACAAGGCAATGGGAGTCTACGTGTAGCCTGGAGGGCAGTCCTTCCCACAGTCTAGGGACTGTCACAATATCCTAGGCAACCCCAGTGCCGGAAGCCAACCTGACATGCTCAGGCTGTTCCTATCCACTAACCTGGGACCTGGAGCTCTTCTACTCTACCCTTCTAAAAGCCCTGGACAGCTGATCTGTAAGGGCAGAATGGATCTGGCTAGCTTAGGCCTGAGAGTATAGTCACCAAGACCCCAGCTTCAGAGTTGGGAAGGGCCAGGCTGGTCAGGTGCCAGGCTCACTCAACCCTGGCCCCCTGCCCTGTCCTTGTGCCAGGTGCTGGCTGGAATAGACAACACTTCCTTTCTCTGCTCCTGGCTCTTAGTGGGGAAGTGTAGGTCCCCAGCCAAGCTTGTGTCTCTCCTGGGGGCTTCAGAGAGGGGCCAATCCAACTTTCTCTAGAGATGGGTGAGGATAATAATGGACCTATGCTCAGTAAAAGGATTCTCCACTTCCCTGACAAAACTTTGTCCGAGTCCCTTTCCAGAAGGAGCAGCAGCCACTCAAAGGTGATGTGAAGGGAAGGGCACATACCTGCCCCAGTTATGCCAGGAATGTGGCTCCCCAGGCAGAGGACCAGAGGAACCTTTCTGGGGTGGGGGAGGGGTTGGCTGGCTGGGGGTGTTCCTGCAGTGAACAAGAGGTCAGGAGTGGCCCAGATTTCACCCAGTTCCCAGTGTGGGTGGGGCAGAGTAGGAGACCTGGAGGCAGAACTGGAAGTCAGATCAGAGGATTGAGCTTGCTGAGGAGCTAGGAGGAGGTTCAAAAGCCTCAGATCACCTACAGATCAGGAAATGGACCCAGCTTCAGAGGACTGGGCAAGAGATGTCTCATTTCCATCCTAGATCCTAAGCTCTGACAGTTCCTTGGGTGTTCTGACCATTGCCTTAGTACCCAACTCACCCTGTGGCACTCTGGTCTGCTTTCAAAACAGATTCTACATACCATTTCAAGATTCTTACAGTGGTGCCCAGGCTCCTTGCCCTATTCCACTGTACCTTTCACACATATTAAAGCATCTCTTCAGCCTCCCTGGCTCTATCTACTACTTAGGAGTCTTCAGTCCCTTATCTGTCATCCTGCACCTTCCCACACACCGTGGCAGCTACTCCTGGTCTCCACTGGTAAAATGCTGGTCTCTGAGTCTTAGGAGCTAAGTGTCCCTAAGTTGACACTTAGGGGTACAGAAGTGCACAAGAGGGAGGTCTTCTTTCCATGATTCTTCTTCCTAGAAGTCCTGCTCCAAATTGGGCTGTGCCAGCACCAAAGCCAGAGGGTAGCATGGGCATAGCTGGCTTTGGTGAGATGCTAAACCCTGTTCTATACAGGGCAAACACCCTACCATGACCTCTGATCTCAGGGGAAGTCCTCAGTTACTGAGTCACAGACCCTCAAGCTACTAGATACACCCAGCTATTAATGATTCACTCTCTTGATCTTGTAGGGACAAAGGACTATGGTTCCTCTTCAGCCCCCTAAACACCCCAAGTTGACATATCTACCTTTGGCCTTATATACACATCTTCCCCCACTTTTCCTGCCCCAATTTCCCAAAGTACAAACTTCCATAGTACTACTAGAATCTCTGGTTCTTCTCTAGATAGGGCCTCAGAGCCCAGAAGCTGGCCATACCTGGCAGAGAGGCCACAGGGCTTTCTATTCTGGTCCTGCCCCTCCTATACTGATTTCTCCAAGGTCAGCATAGGGACAGGGTTCTAGACATACTACTCAAGAGTCAAGCCAGCATCAAAGCAGAAAGAGACAGGTGATTTAAGTCTTCTAGGCTGGCAAATATATCACATCAGAGGACCAGAAGTCCTTGCCGTTTCCCTGAAAAGGAAGTTTCTGTCCCCAGTCCTACAACCCTTCCAGCCAGCCATGAGGGAACAGACAGAGTGCAGTAGTAGCAAGGGGAAAAAAAGCATTCTTTACCACATTTACCCCCAAAGGTGTCAGTCACCAACTGGGGATGTCCTGAAGAAGGAAGTCCTGGATGGCTAGGTAATTCTGTTCACCTTCTAGAGGATGACAGCATAATCCCACAAAGCTCTTCCACAAACTGTGTGCCTCTGGAACACACAGAAGAGTTCCCCACCTTCCAATCCCCTAGCCAATCCAAGCAGATGTTTAGACTTCTGTAGGAACAAGATAAGTGGTGTGCATTTACCTGGTCCCAGTTTCCATAGAAAAGGATCTTTCAAGGGGGAATGTAGAGTGCTGAGGAAAAAGGAAGACAAAGCAGAGACACCTGTCTCTTTTCAGGACAGCAGCCTGTTTGTGGCTCCAAGACCAAACAAAGAGAGCTAACATCAGAGTTTGGGGTTTTTTAATCCATGTGGCTAAGAGATGAAGCTAGGAGCAATAATGCATCACAGGTAGGCAGCATGCCCATTGCAAGCTCTCCTCTGCACTCCACCCTCAGATCCCATAAAATTCTGTCACTATCAGCAAGCCACTGGCCCTTAAAGGAACACCCCCACCACGCACCTTCTACACAGAACTCCACCTCTTCCAGGTTCCGCAAAGTGATCCGCATAAGGCTGGAGTTGAGCATCAACTCATTCTTGTGGGCTGGCCACAGGTAGGGTGGTGCTGGGTTCACAAAAAAGATTCTAGTGTCCCCAGTGGATACTTGGTTGTCGCAGATGAGGGGGTCTCCAAAGCCACCAATTACCACCTTGTTGCCACCATCCAGCAGACTCTCCTGGGCCACCACATCTTTGCCTTTCAAGTACCGCCACACTCGAACCTGAGTGGACATGGAAGTAAAAGTGTGTTGGTCCTATGGCGATAGGGTTGCAGACTGAACACCTGGACCCTTTCCCCTCTCTGGTCTCACTAGCTCAAGCCAATGTCCAACAGTGGGCTCCAGCCTTGGCAAGAGATGTTTAAAGGCTGCAGTGCAGTAGATGCCTACTGGATTCAGGATGACACATAAGAAGGCATACCACCTAACAATATTCCTACCCTAGGTCTAACCAGCCCAACTATAAGGGTCCAGTCAGGACTTAACTCAGGACCAGACACTTTAGGTAAAAGGACTTAAGAGCAAGATCCCAGCTGGGATTTTTACAACCTTGTGTGGGCCGACAGCTCTCCCAGGAAGTAAAGACCCACTTCTTTGCTCCATAGTCTGCCTGAGTCTGTGCAGCCAAGGCAGCTCTGAACCACAAAGTCAAGTTTGGGCAATGTAAGTGGGCCCCACCCTCTACCTTCTTATTTGGAGCTCCAAGGGCACCCTTTCTGAAAGACATAGCTGGAGGATGTAGCCTGCAGTGCCTACAGGACAAGTCCAGGAGCCCAGACACTTTCTGGAAAGGATTTCTACGGGGGGAGCCCCTTATTCAGGTGCTCTGGGAATTTGGGATTCTGGAATGGAGGTAGCAAAAAAGACAATGGGCAGCTTTTCCATCTGCCTAGCTCCTGCTAGGCACCTAAGAACTGTAGCACCTAAAGAATTTCATCTACTTGTGCCCTCCACCCCCAACTATTGTGGGAGATAACCCAAAGGGGGTAAGCTCACAGTTCTCACACCTCCCCCACCCCAGCCACACCCAGGAGCAGCGGGGAGGAAGTCGGGAAAATCCTGCAGGGACTTGGCAAAGTGCCTTGGCAGAGAGAGGAGGGGGCCCAGCGGGGGGATCCCATGAACACACACAGTACTCTGAAAGAAGTCACCATCCTTCTCATTCCCAAGAGTAAGAACAATCTTATTTCCAGGGAAGTGATTTGAAGGACTAGGAGAACCAGCAACGGATATTCTGAGTGTATCGACCCCATACCTATTCCAAGGTGCTCTCAAATTCAGCTTTAGCTGAAACAGAGCTGACCCTTCTACTGTATGGTAGGGAAACCCAGTTCTTCGAGCAGTGGTACTGAGCACCTGCCCCTGTTCCTCGTGCACGGGAGTCTCGGCCACAGTCTCTGCCCATCTCTCTGCTCCTGCTCCCCCGACACGCATTCACTGCAGCACCTTACGCAGGCTCCTCGGACTTGGCAGATTAGACTATGCACCCCTTACTCTCTACAGACCACTCCTCGCCCTGGTAGAGGCCTCACCACAGTTCGAGTTCGTCCCCACCTCACGCCTCCCCAAACCCTATTCCTTTCTTTTGGCGAAGGTGCACACTTGTTTCCAACAAGAAAGAGGGGCTTTGGACAAGGGTGGGGGCAGGCACTACAGCAACTGGGGCCTGGACACCGTGAAAGGAACCAGAGCGGCCCCTCAGTAACTTTCGCCCTGAGCTGCAGAGTTTTCCGGGACCTGATGCCCCACCCGGAGGCTTGGCGGTCGCCAAGGGAGCACCAGCTAGGGCTGCAGAAACGTTTCGGGTTCGCTCCCACGGCTTGGGGCCGGGATCCCAGCAGGACGGCCGGCACACGAAGGGTGGGCCTCAGGGACGGGAACCACTGGGAAAAGAGCCCCTGGCTGGGATTCCAGAGCGCTGGGTCTCGTGGGGTCCTGGCGGGGCCCACCTTGCATGAGTACGTGTGCTGCACCGGGTCCACGTTGAGGATCTCCTCCACTGTGCCGGTGAGCACCACATTCGCCTCCTCCTCGCGCCGCTCCAGGGCGCGCTCCGGGCACGTCCCGCTGGCGCCGGGCAGGGTTTGCGCGGCCACCACCAAGAGCAGCAGCAGTGGCAGCAGTGGGGCCGGGAAACACAGCTGCAGGCTGACCATGGCGCAGCCCAGAACGGCGGAAGGGAGCCGGGAGAGCGCGCGGGCCGGACCGTTCAGGGGGCAGGACAGAACTGGACCGCAGCAAGGAGGAGGAGGTGGGAGGGCGGATGGCGTGGGGGCGGGCCAGGGGCGGGAACTGGGCAGCACCGCCCCTCCCCCCGGGAGCTCAGCCCGCCCCCGCTCCCTACGACCCGCGCGGGCAGCGAACAAAGCCCGGAGACTGCGGCGCCGAGCTGGGGCGGGGGCCTCGGCCGGGTGGGTGGCAGGCCGCCTTGGGGGATGGGAAGGCGTGGCGCCGGGGCCCCTCCCCCGTCCGCCTAAACTATCCTCCCACCAGGAAATGCAGCTGAAATCAGGTTAATGTATAATCGAGGGGCGACGTGCTGGGAATTCCAAGGGGCTCGCCCGGGCTCCAAGAGCCGCAGCGCTCTCTGGACAGGAGAGGCCAGCGGAGCTGGACCTTCCGTTCCCCAGCCCCTTGGGTCGGCCTCACGCTAGGACTGCTCACAGAGCTTCCCGCGGCTGTACCGGTACCACCACAGGCTCGACGGCGGCCCAGTAGGGCTACGCCCCCTGCCGATGGCGGGTTAGCGGTGAGTGTTCTGAATTGCGCTCAGACCCGCCCACCACGCCCCTGGTGGGGTAGGGCAGTGGGATGCTCCTTGTCGACCTAAGGCTGTCTTCTCTAGACTTGCTACAAAACCTACCACGTCCCCGCCCCCTCCATCTCTCCCTCTGTGGACCAGAGCTTCCCCAATTTGGCCTGGCTAGGTATAGGGTATAAACTGAGGCTCATGGGAGCCAAGCTAGCACTGGACCTACAGAAGGTTGAAGGAAAGAGAGAAGACACTATTCTATCTTCCTAAGACTGTGTATGGACCATAGGCCGTTGAACCAGAAGCCAGAGTGAAGTGTGACAGAAGCTCTTCCTCCTGAGAAAGACTCCACCACCAGAGCCGGGCGGTGGTGGCGCACGCCTGTAATCCCAGCACTTTGGGAGGCAGAGACAGGCGGATTTCTGAGTTCGAGGCCAACCTGGTCTACAGAGTGAGTTCCAGGACAGCCAGGGCTACACAGAGAAACCCTGTCTTGAAAAAAAAAAAAAAAGACTCCACCACCAGGACCCTGGCAGGATTCAAGGTGACTAATTTGAGTGGTAAGACCCTGTCCTACCCTCTGTGGACTAGTGCAGGGCACCCTCCTTCACAGCTTACCCAGATAGGTCCAAGAACATTCCTTCACAGTTTCCAAAGGATCAGAGCAGTTAACTGGTCCCATTAGAAGCCTCATCCTGTTACTGGTAGGAACTGGCCTGATCTGTCCCTGAGCCACATGTAGACATGGGGAAGTTTTTAGGGGCTGACTGAGGTCTGGGTCCTAGAAAAAGTGTCTTTCTCCAGAAGTGAATTAATTCCCCAAAGGTTTTGGAAGGGGAATTTCCTCACTAGGCACTAACTGTGAAATCCTTGCCTCTTGGCAATCCAGAGCCTTGTCACCATGGATAAAAGGGCATTTCTGAAGAGGGACAAGCAAACAGGAGGCAGAACTTTTTATTGCATCATCTTTTATAACCAACATTGGCTCTGGATAGGGGCCTTAGGCATAGTGGTCCCTTCCTCCCCTCAGGCGCAAATTCATGATCACTGTGCATTGGGGCTTTAGGCCATACTCCCCCAGTAGCTCTTTGTCCTCCATGGGTCTTCCCTCGAAGCTCAGCCAGAACTGGTCTTCACGGACTTGCTCCTGCTGGGACACCTTACGCTTAAGCACTTCTACAGTCTCTGTCAGCTGGACCTCATAGATATTGCTGCGGCCCCTTTCATTCCTCACCAGGATGCTCAGAGGATCACTGCAGTTCTGTACCATGAGCATGACTGTGCTGCCAGGACCCAGCCCCAGCCCAGAAAGGGTAGCACCGTCCTGTAGCTCTTCACCACCTTGGTGGGCCAGGCGCTGCTGGAAAGCTGGCACACTAATCTTCTGGGCAATCTGCTTCTTCAGATCTGACACTGTCGTGGAGTTAGTCAGAGACACATGGAACTCATTACCTGCCAGCATCTTCACTTTTAGGTTCCAGGCCTGCAAGCATCACATGGATTTAGTTGTGGTTCTCAACCTTCCTAATGCTATGACTCTTAATATAATGTTTTAATACAGTTCCTTGAGTTGTAGTGACCCCCAACCATAAAAGTATTTTTTAAAATAAATCTCTTTTTAAAAAAGATTTATTTATTATATGTAAGTACACTGTAGCTGTCTTCAGACACTCCAGAAGAGGGCGTCAGATCTCATTACAGATGGTTGTGAGCCACCATGTGGTTGCTGGGATTTGAACTCAAGACCTTCGGAAGAGCAGTCAGTGCTCTTAACCGCTGAGCCATCTCTCCAGCCCCCAAAATTAGCTACTTCATAACTGATTTTTCTATATGAGGATATCTGATATGCGACTCCTGTGAGAAGGTCATTCAGGCCCCCAGTGGTTTAGCAACTTTGGCTGGGAGTTACTACATGTAAAGCACTGGTCACAGGGCCAGCCCCCATGTCCCATCCCCACCCTCTCATCTATCAGGGGGACTGTCCAGGTATTGTATGATACAGAGGCCTCATTTCTAAACGGTCAGCCTTCCACAACCATCACATTGTTTCAGTTCAGCCACAAAGATAGCCTGCTGGGTCCAGCCCTAAGGGATCAGGGATCTAAAGCTGATAGCTGAGCAAAGAACTCCCCCACCCCCAGAAGTGAGCTTTGAACAACTATATACTGTTCCCACAGTGTGACTAATCTGCTTCTGGAAGACCCTATCAAGGAACAGAGTAAAGTCAACTAGAATAAAAGCCACCTGCCTCTGTCCCAGGTTGGACTCACCATTGCTGTAGGCTCTAGTATTAGGTCCCCTGGAACTAATGAGTCTGCTTCTCTCAGCTTCTGGCTGCTTACTCCCACAGTCAGAGATTGGGTCAACTCTTTTAAGTGTGAGCTGTGAGTGTGAAGAGGCGGAGTCTCCAGAAACCCGAGCTATTTTCTGTTTCAGTTTCCTTTTCCTAAGGCATACTTTAGATGAGTGTGAAAAACAAAACTGAATGAAAAGAAACTGTAGTTGGGAAGGAAAGGGACTGGCTCTCAAGGGTCAAAGCCATAACTAAGTCTGTGTGCTCTAAAATTCCCTAAGCACCCAGCACTTCAGGTCCTTCACAAGGCATGTAAAAGTCAGAATAGGAACTAATAATAGAAAACTTATTTGTTGTTTGTTAGCTTGGAAATTAGTTATCTTGGAAAATGTCATAATGATTAATTCAGAAACTGCATAACATAGTAACAATCAGAACTGCCCAAAGACCACTACTATTGGTTATTAGTTTAGAATAATTGCTGTCCTAGAACAGAAGACCTTATTGTCTCTTGGGTGGTGGTGCATACCTTTGATCCCAGCACTGGGGAGGCAGAGGCAGGTGGATGTCTGTGTTCAGGGCCAGCCTGGTTTACAGAGCAAGCAAGCACCAGGACTCTGTCTTGAAAAACTATGAGAAGAAACAAATATACACCATACTGGGAAAATAAAAAGGGCTTCCTAGATCTGAGAAGCAGAATTCTTTTAGGTATAGACTAGGGCCAGAGAAAGATAGACAGCTTCTGGGAAGGTACCTAGGTATGATTCTTTTCATTACATAAAGATACATTGAGTCAGATGAGTTTGTATTTTGAGGTAGTCTTGCTATGTAGTCCATGCTGGCTTCAAACTCACTTTAAAATTGGCCTTAAACTGGTACTTATGTCTCTCCTGCTCAGGTTCTGAGATTTTAGTCATGCATCTTCTATGCCATTTTCTGCAGTTCTGGGGATAGAACCCAGAGCTTCATGCATGCTAATAGGTGCTCTAACAACTGAGTTATATTGAAAACTCAGATTTTTTTTTTTTTAAGGTTTAGTTTAAATTATGTGGATACAGTGTATTGGGGGAGGGCATTGTGTATATGTGAGTGCAGGTGCCCTTGAAATTCAGAAGAAGGAACTAGAAAATAAATTTTATTTATCTTTTTTGCTTGTATGTATGCATATGTGTGATTGTGCATGTCAGAGATTAATGCTGGATGTTTACTTCAATCACTTTCCACATAGCCATCTCTCCAGCCCAATATTTAAAAAATGAAAGAAGTATGATCTTATTTTTTTCCAATGTTTATATAACAAAGACAGCTCATTTCACAAGTTAATCTTAACCATTAGTATGGCAACCATAGAGGGGATGGGGTTCCTGAGGGTTCTTCCCTCTATACCTCCTGCTTGTCTGAGTCTGCAGAAGGCAGAAATCCTGGGGATTCCACACAGACTCCTTCATAAGGCTCAGCATAGGTCCATAGCTGTGAAAATTACAGCCCAGTCTTCCTGTCAACCCCAAGACATGGACTGACTCTTGTATAGAAGGTATGGGTATGGGTGTCTGGGATGTTGGACATCTGTTCTTTGCCCATCTCCAGTCCTGGAAGGAGTGGCTATCAAAGGACAGTTTAGCACTAGGATCATAAAAGGGCTTCCTAGATCTGAGAAGCAGAACTCTTTTAGGTGTAGACTAGGACCAGACTAGGATTGACTTCAGAGAAAAAGAGACAGCTTCTGGGCAGGTGCCTAGGTATGGTTCTTTTCAGGAGACTATCTTCCAGCGATCAGCCTCAAACATTAAGCAGATAAAGACCTTTTTCCTGTACCAGATGACTTACTCTGTCGTTCAAAGAAGCTGCTCGAAGCTCTCCAGACCCATTCTGGGGCCAGAAGCCTCTATCCTGCTGTCCCTAACGTATCCCTTCCCTTCTTCACTGCATCCCCTTTCTAGAATACTCTGGAAGTGTCATTCCCTTATCTGGCCTCTTGAAAGTTCCATCTCTCTGAAGAACCAGTTGTGAAGGCTTTGGAACTACTCAATAGAAGTAGCATTTTCAAGCTGAAGGTGATGTTCACTCCTTTAATTCCAGCACTCAGGAGGCAGAGGCAGGCAGATTTCTGAGTTCAAGGCCAGCCTGGTCTACAGAGTAAGTTCCAGGACAGCCAGGGTTACACAGGAAAAATCTTGTCTTAAACAAACAAACAAGAAGTGCCATTTTCTCTAACTCAACAAGCTAGCCACTTTCTGTGGCTTACTAAACCAGATTTGAACCACAGGGCATCTAGCCCCTACTGTAGTCTCAGGCCACCTCCATTAAATGAATACATGGAAGCAGCTGCCAGGCTATGCTGTGCTTAGTAACCTGAGTACAAAATGTCTGTATGCCTTGCAGTGTAACTCAGAATGAAAACAATAGCAACCATTAAAATAATAATGGCCCTGTTTTTCTTATTCTCCGTTGAAAAAAACAGAAAGATTTTGAATATGCCATAATTTGGGGGGTATGTGTGTTTTGAGATAGGGTCTCACTATGTAGAGACCCTGTCCTGGAACTTACTCTGTAGACTAGTCTGGCCTCAAACTCACAGAGCTCTTCCTGTCTCTGCTTCTTGAATGCTACATTAAAGGCATGTGCAACTATGCCCCACCTTTTTGAGAACTGCCCTAACTTTTTGAGTTCTTCTTTGCTGGACTTAGCAATGGGGTAATTCAGAATACATCATTAGCACCATGACATCATCCCATCTAGTTTCTGTCACCACTGATATCCTTATCTTTACATTGCATGAAGTTATCCTTCCGCTGCCCTGTGGTATCAGCTGATGTCACCTATCATGTGGCCTGGACCAGTTGACTTCCTTCTAGTTATGTTGGCTGGTGTTGGTTCATCTTTCTACCAAAGCTTGTTCCAAGGCTTCTGTTTTTTTACAGGCTTCTTGCTGAAAACAACACTGCACATGAGCAAATTATGTTCAGCTGAGCAGAGAAGTGGCTGTCTTGATACTGACTTGATTGAGTCTTGGGTAGGACTGCGAGGAGACGCAATGGGTCCTGGCTTCACAGTCCTGAGAATTTGTTTTCTAGCCTTTGGAGAAATTTCCTTCTGGATTTCCTACGAGGTGATCATGAACTGCATCCCATATCCCCCAGTGCTTCCTCTCTGAAAGTAAGTGAGGCAGGAGCCTCTGCCCCGCTCCGCCCGCTTAGTTCACCACTCTAACCAAAGACCTCCTTTTCGTGCACTGTCCACTGATGGTGGACTTCAAGTTCACTTTTGTAGTGGATCTTTCCGGGGGGGGGGGGTTTGGGGGGGTTGGTTACACGTAACAAGCAGAGAGGGCGGGCCGCAGGCCGGAATGGAGGCTGGCTCTCCCATTGGCTGGGAGGAGTGTGGGAGTTGAAGTCAAGAAGGATTCACAGGCTCCTCCGCTCCCCGCCCCCCCCACCCCACCCCCCACCCCCCACCCCCGCGCGCTTTATTTAAGCGCTCAAAGCTCGGGCTCGAGATTCAGTCTTTTCCACTCTGTGCTCGCTAGGGCACTAGGTGCACTGTGGAAAGCCGAGAGTCTCAACCCTCTCCTGAACTCTGACCAACACTAGCGGGACCCCAGACAAGTGGGACAACGCTGCCAAAAATCCGCAAGGTTGAGGGAGGGACAATGGAACACCGGACTCAACCGCTACTCTGCCTAATAGTCCTCGAAGCTGGAGAACATGGTTCTGCTCCAGACGGTCATTTTGAACTCCCGCATAAGAATGGATGTGAGTGGGGGCTGGGATGAAGCACTCAAAAAGTCTAGTTCTCAGGGCTTACTGTGGCCCCCAGAGCCTAAGATTCAGAGGGTAGGGTAACTCCCTGGCTTGCCACTCATCCTGCATTCCTGCCTCCAGAGCTCCCAGCTCACAAAACTAGGGACAGCTGACAACCTGGAGATGGCCGCAAGATATCTGCAGAACCTACATGGCCGGGTAACAGCTGGTGTGTGGGTGACACTGCGTGGAGGAGAGATGTGTGTAGGATACTACCACAGGAACAGATTCCCACTCTTGCTACTCCCCAACGCTAACCCTGAGACCTCAGCAAGATTGCTTTGCCAATCCTGAGATCCTGAGCAAGTACTGGGCTCTTTCAAAGAGTGCCTCAGCAAGATGATCTATTTCCTGGCTGGATGTGAGGGTGTCCCTGCCGGCGTGTGCTCCTGTTTAATTAGCCACCTGGCGGCTGGAACCCAGGTGCCGCTCCAGTTGCTGATGGCTCCGCCTCCCGCTTTTGGTGGTGTACTACAGCTGACTCCAATAACTTTCTACTCAGGACGGGGTCTCTGGGCCAGACCTGGACCGCTGAACCTAGAGGCTGTAGCAGCGGTGAAGTGTGGCTTGTCCTACAACTGCAGGCTTGAGGCCTAGACTGTACCAAAGGATACTTATTTACAGAGTCGCGTGGCGCTTTTGTTTTGTTTTAAATGGTATGGTTCAGTAGCACCACTTCCTAGCGCTGGCATCCCTGACCCAGATCATTTTCCAAGCTCTTCATCTAGCCAGGGCATATAAGGATGTGGATGTAGCCCCTCACACTCCAGGGTTGGCTTTGCAGTGGTTAGTGGTGGAGTCTGCAACTGCCCTTGGATATAATAGGTACTCTAAGAGGGGACAGCCGAGAAGGTGACAGTCACCAAGCTTTCTCACCAAGCAGCAAGGTGATTGGTGAGAAGTATTGGGGGTGTGTGTCCTGATTTAAAAATGTGTGTGTGTGTGTGTGTGTGTATGCATGCATGCATGCGTGTGCCCACACACATGTGTTAGTATGTATCCATGAGCAAACAGCAAGACATTGAATGTCTTCTGCCAGAGGTGGGGTGGGTAGTGATGGGTGGTGATGGTGGAGGGATGCCGTTGTGGTGGTGAGAGTGGTCCATGCCTTTAATCCCAGTGCTCTCAGGAGGGAGAAGCAGGCAAATCTCTGAGTTTGAGACCAGCCTGCTCTACAGATCAAGTGCCAGGATAACTATTGCTACACAGAGAAACCCTGTCTCAAAAGACAAAAACAAAAACAATGAAAGAAATTTCTCATTGAACTGAAAGGTGAGCCTCTCATGTAGGCTGGCTGGCCAGTGAGCTCTCAGAATTTGTCAATCTCTGTCCCCTATCCCCTATGCTGGAGTTCCAGGCAGGGCAATCATGTCTAGCTTTTTACATGGGTTTAAACCCAGTTCTCCATGCTTGTAGAACAAGTGCTCTTACCCACTGAACCATCTCCTTAGCTGTGGTACTACTTGGCATCGTGGTTCGTGCCTTTAATCTATGCTTGGAAGGCAGAAGCAGGTGGATCACTGTGAGTTTGAGGCCAGCCTAGTCTACATAGTGAGTTTCAGGTCTGTGAATTCCAGGCCAGCCAGGGATGCACAGTGAAATCCTGTCTTTAATAATAGTAATAATAAGCCAGGCGGTGGTGGTGCACGCCTGTAATCCCAGCACTCTGGGAGGCAGAGGCAGGCGGATTTCTGAGTTCAAGGCCAGCCTGGTCTACACAGTGAGTTCCATGACAGCCAGGGCTATACAGAGAAACCTTGTCTTGAAAAAACCAAATCCAAGCCGGGTGTGGTGGCGCACACCTGTAATCCCAGCACTTGGGAGGCAGAGGCAGGTGGATTTCTGAGTTCGAGGCCAGCCTGGTCTACAGAGTGAATTCCAGGACAGCCAGGACTACACAGAGAAACACTGTCTCAAAAAACCAAAAAAAGAAAAAAAGAAAAAAAAAAAAGAAAAAACCAAATCCAAAAAACCAAAAAAAAAAAAAAATAATAATAATAATAAATTTCCTACTCTTCTCTAGACTCTGTAAGGTGATTTGTGTTGATTTGTGCTGCACTTAGGGGAGGGATGACCTTGGCTGCCATGAAACCTCAATTCTGGCTATTTGGATTCTGCTTATTCTCATGGTTAAACATAAAGATAACAGCTTCTAGCCAAGTTGAGCTCCCCTTTCCCATCTCAAATCCCTTTCCTGCAACACAGGCAGGGGATTCCTTTGTGAGAGGCTGGCAAGGACACATCATCCCTTGACTCAAGTGTACTGAGTAACTATATGGAAGCATCACCTGCCAATAAAAAAGCTTATGGCCGGGCTGGAGAGATGGCTCAGTAGTTAAGGGCACTGATCTGCTCTTCCAAAGGTCCTGAGTTCAATTCCCAGAAACCACATGGTGGCTCACAACCATCCCTAATAAGATCTGACCCCTTCTTCTGGGGTGTCTGAAGACAGCTACAGTGTACTTACATATAATAAAAAATAAATCTTTAAAAAAAAAAAAAAAGCTTATGGCCAATGAGCTGAGGCAGAAAGGAGGTGGGACATCTGGCAGAGATAAAATTCTGGGAAATAGGAACAAGAGAGATTTGCCCCATAATGCTGAGGAGATGGAAGTAAAAAGACAAGGAGAGGAAACCAGCCACGTAGATGAATTCAGCTTAGAATAAAAGGGATAACTGAGTTATGAGCTAGTTGGAGAACAGAGCTTGTGGCCTAGGCATTTATTAATAAATAAGTATCAGAGTCACTATTTCTGGGAATTAAATAGTTGTAAGGAAAAATTCAATACTCAAGAGAGACTCATGAGCAGTCAAAGACCTGATGCACATCCAGTAGGAGAAGATTGGAGTTCCTTTCTCCATTATCCTGATCATTGGCATCTGAATGCTATTGAAAATACCAAACACAAAGACTAGGGCATTCATACTCCACAAAGTCACCATTATGCTATTTAGTCTCTTTATCCTCAAGAGTTGCTTCTGAGTGCTTTGATTTCCTTGTGTAAGGTGTGGCCCCATCTCAAGTTCAGCGGGCAGAGTATCTTGTAAGTGGTATGGAAGCTGCACCCAAGTCGCCATGAAGTAACTCGATCACAAGTTGATCTACAACCTCCTTCAATAAGCTATCCCTGGATATTCTTGCATCAAGCTGAAAGTTTTTGCTAAACTTAGCACCCTTGCTTCCCCCACTGCTTTTCATCTTCCTGAATTTCCAGGGGCTGGAGCCAGTGATCCTAAACAATATGTGCCATGTAGGATAAGTGTTGTAACCTTCAGATCTGAGGGAGGGAGGACAGTCATACTAAGGAACAAACTGGAGGATTTTCTTAGCAGGAGATTCTGTGTGGGAGGCAGGAACTGCTTACTGCAGAAAGGTATACACGGTACTTATATCTAGGTTCACCTTCAGGAGGAGGGGGGAAAAGGTATTTTCCATGTGGCCAGGGGAAGTGTCACCTATGAGGGAACTAGGAAGAGAGTCATATTGGCCCTATAGTGACAATTTTGGAATTTTGGTTTCTTTAAAAAAAAGACACACACACAGAAATAGGACTGGAGAGATGTCTCAGTGGTTAAGAGCATTGATTGCTCTTCCAGAGGTCCTGAGTTCAATCCCCAGCAACCACATGGTGGCTCACAACCATCTGTAATGACCATCTGATGCCAACTTCTGGTATGTCTGAAGACAGCGACAGTATACCCACATACATGAAATAAATAAATCTTTAAAAAAAAACCACAGAAATAGTATAAGAATATGTTTTTGTTTTAATCTCAGGTGTGTAACTGTGAGGCTGCTTCACAGTAGTTGACTGTAACTTGCCTTGTTCTCTAATAGAAGTGTGGTTTTTGCCAGCTGCAGATAGTTTCTGTGGTTGTGTAACATTTGGAATTCTGGAGAATTCCAGATGGTATGTAAATGCTAGGGCTCTGAGAGGCAGGGTGGATGGTTTGTTGGTTGTTGTTGGTCATTGTTGGTTAAGGCTTATTAAGGAGTTGTGCACGAAAAGAAATTATATATCCTGATCAAACTTACCCCAAGGAACTCAATGCCCCTAATTGGCAGGAAGTAGTCTAACCATAACAGCCCCTTTACAACCCCTAACTTTATTCAGAGAGCTCTTTCGTTTCCTCTCTCTCCTTTTTTCTCTCTTATCTAGTCTTAGAGGGTTAAAAAGTGGAAGAAAGAAGAATCCATAAAGTAGTCAAAGGCCAGCTACAGAATCTCTTCCAGAAGAGCATTCTGGAAAGAGCAGTAATTCTCCTAAGCAGAACCCAGCTTACCTGCCATACTTCTTGTCTTCTGTAGTTTATTCTGGACCAAAGGGATCAGTGGATGCCGGACATTGGTTACAACAGGCCTCCAGACCTTAGCACAACTGATGGCATAATGGAAGTACCATTCGGCCCATGAAACTCAGCACATAGGCGCCACCTACCAAAAAATAAATACAAAGACCTAATCCATCAAGTTCTTCAGTTATTGGAAAGCCCCTAAATCTACTAAACTTGTTTTTGGGCTTCTGTAATTCTGTTTCTGTCTGAGATATTTCAACTTAAGATGGTATGTGTGTGCACATGTGCTTAAAAATTCAATCTGAGAAAGACTTGGGAGTACAGTGGGGTCCTGAACATCCAGTGTAGTCACTGACCAGCTAATAAAGACGGTCTAGTGACTTGAACCTATTTTTTAGTAGTCTTCTCTCATTGATTAATTACAGCAACAGAGGGGCAACTCATTCCTTTGGTTTCAGAACTTACTTCTACAGAAAACACACCAGAGCAGTAATCACCTGTCAATATCAATGATGGAGTCTAAGCTGAAACCATACCAGGTAGAGACTCTCAAAGTCACTCTTTGATAGCTCCTACCAGGAACTGTGAGATCATAAATGTTTTCCATTTAGTAGCTTAGTTTTTGTTATGTGACAATGAAGATAATTTCTATACAATCCATTAAGAAAAAAATGTAAAGAACAGAAGCTGTAAACACTAGTATAGTCCTGTAAAGGTTGTATTACAGGCCTCAGGCCTAAAATCACCCAGAAGCTATGGGGTATGAAAGAAGTCACAGGGTTTGACTCTGAGAACAGCTCCTCAGAGATAACTAGAGAATAAAAATGAAGGGACCACTTAATAGAGCATTAGACTCTTTTTTTGTTTGTTTGTTTGTTTGTTTTTTGGATTTTTGGTTTTCTCGAGACAGGGTTTCTCTGTATAGCCCTGGCTGTCCTGGAGCTCACTCTGTAGACCAGGCTGGCCTTGAACTCAGAAATCTGCCTGCCTCTGCCTCCCAGAGTGCTGGGATTACAGGCGTGTGCCACCACCACCCTGTGAGCATTAGACTCTTAATCTCAGGGTCATGGGTTCGATGATGGGAAGATGAGCACTTTCTGTATAGTTACCACAGAGACATAACACCTACCTGGTGGTTCAGATGTACTTTTTGGGCTGCTATTAGCAGAAGGCCTGATATATGACCATGGAGGTAGGAGGGTGACAATTGGATACTTGGCCCTCATCACAATTTGCTAAGCACTCACAGGATGAAGTCACTTGAGTCAACAGGAAGCTTCCCATCTACCATCTGTAGAATAGGAAAATAGACATACTGGTTTAATTTAAAGGTGTTTCAGGTTAGGTATGGTAGAACACACCTTTGATTCCAGCCCTTGGGAAACAGAGGCAAGAAGATCTTTGAGTTTGAGGCCAGCCTACTTAGCTCCAGGACAGCCAGGACTACATTTTGTATGTTTGTCTCAAAAAACAAAAAAGTAGGAGCTTTAGCTGGGTGTGTTGAGATACACCTTTAATTCCAGCACTTAGGTAGGAGGTGGAGGCAAGTGGATCTCTGTAAGCCTAGTCTGTTGAGTTCTATGCCATTCTGAGCTATATAGTGTGAGGGCAGGGAAAGGAAGGTAATAGCTTCAGCTATGGGTGGTGGTATACATTTAGGTTTTTGTTTTTGTTTGTTTCGAAACAGGTTCTCACAATGTAGCTCTGGCTGTCCTGGAATTTACAATGTAGACCAGTTTGGCTTTGAACTCTCAGAGGTCTTCCTGTCTCTACCTCCTAAGCTTGATGGCATATATTTGGTTTTTTGCTTGTTTGTTTTTTAAAGATTTATTTATTTTATATATGGGAATACACTGTCACTGTCTTCAGACACACCAGAAGAGGGCATCAGATCCCATTACAGATGGTTGTGAGCCACCATGTGGTTGCTGGGCTTTGAACTCAGGACCTCTGGAAGAGTAGTCAGTGCTCTTAAGCGCTGAGCCACCTCTCCAGCCCCATGGCATATATTTGTAATCCAAGTACTTAGGAGGCTAATTCAGGAGTCTCTTAGTTCTGAAGCCAGATTTTTTTTTGTACAAATTATGAATCTGTTCCAAAATATACTTACATTAAATAAAATACACATTTCAGTAAGATCTACAGTGAATGACTATGCATTCTGGGAAGCTTCACATCTAGGTAGGGTCAGCATTCGTGGAAGAATCTAAGAGAATATGCATCTAATCACAGTTTATAGCGGGTTTTTTATTGCCAATCTGCCAGTTACACGGAACATGTCATTATATCACTTGTGCAAGACACCGATTGTTGGGGGAAAGGAAGCAAGTGCTTCAGTGGTGAGTTCATTACAACTTTGGAGGAATTCCACAAGACAGCCTAGACGGTAGTTTCAGTAAACATGTTAATGGAAGCAGACAACTCTCTTGAGGCCCAGACACACTTTCTTGCTATATTATGTTGTTTGCCACCTACAGTGGATAGTCAGGAGGGTCTTCTTCAGGACAGCATGGTCACAGGACTGGAACAAGCCCAAAGGACTGACAGGGAGGATGGGGAGGAGGGCTACCTTGAGCTGTTTCACATCAGAGACAACTGGGACAAGTCCGCAGACCTTTGATCTCTCCTCTTACAATCTGGCATGGCGTGTGATGTATTCATCCACTTTGTCCCACAAATGATGTTCTGCAGCTTTAATATTCAGTGGATCATCAGAATTCAAAAGATCAGTAAATAAAGAGTTTAATCCCCAAACAACATCCTTTAATGTTCTGGTGGGAGCCCAGCCAGTGCCATCAATTGAATGTTCTCTTAGTAACTTTCCCCTGTTTCTGTGATGTTGGAGTGCCAGATTTCAGTCAAGCATTTTACCATGTCATAGGCATCGGGAACTTCAGTCTCAAATGGAAAATTTCGGCCCTGGTAGTAACCCTCATCCGAGTTTACAGTCAGCTGAAAGCAATGAAGCTTGTTTGGGCCAGGAAAATGTACTTTACATGTACAAGGTAAATTAGTTTCAAGTTCTGCAACCTCTTTAACAAGCAACTTGTCTCTCACAGAAACCATTAGAGTCAGATGTGGAGGCTGATGTCCAGGATCCTTTGAGACCATCAGCACCCTTCAACTTGCTTGCCAGCATTAGCATTACTGCCACCTTTCTTCTAAGCACCACGAGTCAGGCGAGGCCAGCCGGCACCCAAAACTATGCTGGGCCAGCAGCTGGCCTTCACAGCTGCACCAGCTCCCAGCCCTGAAGCCAGCTCTAACTATAGAGTTGGACCTTGACTGGGAAAAGGAGGGGGAGGGGAGAAGGAGAGGGGCTTTTTTTAAAGATATTTTTTAAAATGAAAAGATAAAACTACAGACTAAGAAGAAAACTGCAGACCACATACACGAGGGCTTTATCCCTTGGACTATTGCACTACTAGAAGGTAGTGAAACCTTTAAGAGTGAGCTAGTGGGGCTGGTGAGATGGCTCAGTGGTGAAGAGGACTGACTGCTCTTCTGGGAGGTCATGAGTTCAAATCCCAGCAACCACATGGTGACTCACAACCATCTGTAATGAGAAACAAAAAAACCTACAGGCCAGAGCAAGAGGGAGGAAAAAAAAGTGGGTCAGTGTTATATAAGTTTCCTTCTCGGGCTGGAGAGATGGCTCAGCGGTTAAGAGCACTGACTGCCCTTCCAGGAGTCCTGAGTTCAAATCCCAGCAACCACATGGTGGCTCACAACCATCTGTAATGGGATCTGACGCCCTCTTCTGGTGTGTCTGAAGACAGCTACAGTGTGCTCACATATAATAAATAAATAATTCTTTAAAAAAAAAAAGAATTTAAAAAACAAAAACAAAACCAAAAAAAAACCAGTTTCTTTCTCGATCGAAACATTCTGATGTGCATGGAAGCTCTTTAAACAGGAAGTAAACAACTCAGAGCTTCAGGAACTCCCTGAAACTGACCAGAGTCCCTAGATCTCTCCCTGCCAGAGTAAGCAATCAAAGCTGAGAGTCCTTCTTAGACAAGGAGAAACAAGCTGCAAATAAGATGCTAAGTCAAACTAAGCTGATCCTAGCTTTGTGAGCTGTCATTCATGCTGGAGTGGACTTTGTTAATGCAAGTAGCTGTCTGCTGTAAGTAACCCCAATAAAGCTCATTGGTTTATCAGGTTGGACTTTGGTGGTATCTGCACTTTAGTTTGTCCCCATCTAGGGTTCCCTATCTACAGTGATGTGTGTGTTGTGTCTCTCCAGTAAAAGTTTTGTCACGCAATGGCCAGTGAGTTAACTCAGCGGGTAAGGGTGATTGCAAGTTTTAACCCTGGCACCTAAATGGTAGGAGAGAACCAATTCCAATGACCTCCTCATGCATGCTATGGGATGTGTATGTCCACACAGACATATAAAATAAGTAAGTGTAAAAATTGCTAGGTGTGGATAGGATTTCTATTGTTATGACAAAACCCATGACCAAAAGCAAGTTGGGAGGAAAGAGGTTTTGGCTTATACTTACACAGCACTTTTATCATTGAAGTCATGACAGGAATTCAAACAGGGCAAGATCCTGAAAGCAGGAGCTGATACAGAGGTCATGGGGTGGGGGTGGGGTTAGGGGGAGTGGGTGCTGCTTACTGGCTTGCTTCCCATTGCTTGCTCAGCCTATTTTTTATAGAACCAAGGACAACTAGTTCAGAGATAGAACCACCTATAATGGCCTGGGCTCTGTTATCAATAACTAATTAGGAAAATGCCTTGTAGCTGCTCTTATGAAGGTTATTTTTCTTAGTTTAGTTTCCCTCCTTTCATATAACTCCAGTTTGTCAAGATGAACCAAGACCAGCTAAAACAATGGTAGTATACACCTTAATCTCAGCATTCACAAGGCATATCTCTGAATTCACCAGCTTGGTCTGCATAGCAAGTTCCAGACTAACCAGAGCTACAGAGCGAGATGCTGTCTTTAGAAACTATAGAATTTGGGGCTAGAAAGATGGTTCAGTGGTTAAAAGTACTGGCTGCTTTCCCAGAGAATCTGGGTTCACTTCTTAGCATCCCACAGGTCAGTTCATACCTGTCTGTAACTCCAGTTTCAAGGCTTCTGATACCCTCACACAAACATACATCCAGCAAAACACCAAGTAACATAGCATACAAATAATTGTTAAAAAACTAGAAAGATTTTTTTGAGACATGGGGGGTCACTATATAGCCCTGGCTGGCCTGGAACTGTGTTATTTAGATGAGGCAGGCCTCACATTTACAAAGATCTGCCTGCCTCTGCCTCCTGAGTGCTGGGATTAAAGGTATGCATTACCACACCTGACCCCCAGGTTTTAAACATGATAAATGTAAATCAGCTGAGGGGATTCACATTTGTAATCTCAAAACTCCAGAGTCTGAGGCAGTAAGATTCCCTTGAGTTTGAGATCATTGTGGTCTACAACGTAAGATCTTGTCTCAAAAATATTCCATAAATGCAGTTGTGTGGATGAACTTAATTTCCCACAGTGCAAATATATACTGTCTATGAAGTAGAATAAGGTAGAAAAGACCAGTTATTAGATACTGATTTATTGAGTAATTTTCCTAAAGCACTACTTGTACTGCCTGTTTGCCAAGAATGACTTCACTTGCTACCTGGAACAGAATGAGCTGGAGAAATAGATACAGTAACAGATTGCTGCCCTTAACAACCTGCTGACAGTATGCTTCTGTAAAATCTTGTTTGCTTGTTAAACCTATCTTGTGGGTTTAGAGTATAAAATGAAAACACAAACTGGACCTAATATGAAGCCTTCCAGGAGCTATCATGACTTTAGTCCACTGGTGAATTCATCTCTCTTTTACTCTCACTGATGTCAGATGCTGCAACATAGGATTCCATTTATATAAAATTCTGGACAAGGTGACTCACTTTATAGTTACAGAAAGCTGGCAATGGTACCTTGAAAGAAGGGAAGGAAGGAATCCCTAGGACAATTGGCTCTCTGGAGATTGACATCCTTGCTGAATATTTATGTCAAAGTCTAGCACTGTATACAGTAAACATTTGCAGTTTATCCTGTGTTAAGCTCAGTAAGACTATTTTAAAATAAATATTTTTTAAAAATCAAAACTACATTTATTTGTGCAAGTGTGTGTGTGTGTGTGTATACAAAAGGACAACTTGCAGAAAGTAGGTTCTTTCCTTTGACAGTAGAATTTTGGCGCCCTCTTGTGGCTTATAGGGGCACTTTGCCCCTTTTCAGTTTGGTCTTCTTCAAGGTACCCCCCCCCCCAACACTTCCAAGGACTGTAAAGGCCATCCTTCCTTTTGCCAGCTCATCTATTGTACCCCCTGACCAAGCTGCTGTCACTATCTTTAACTGCAGCTTTTACAGTTATCTGTACTATGAACATGCCATCTTCCTACCTAGACTGAGAATACTTACATATTCTTTCCCTTGGAAAAACATCTGTTCCCAAACTCTCACAGAGAAGGCTCTGGAGTTGAGGTGTGAGTGGAAGAAAGGGCTTCTTTCTGAAGGCTGAGCCAACTCATGTACACTTGTTTCAGCAAAGCCTTCTCTTCTCTTCCACAGTAAGACCCTTTTCTATCCTAGTCCCACTTTCCTCTTGTTGACCCTCCATTCTTAAGTGTGAAGACCAAAGCATCTGTCTAAAAGTCAGTGTCAGATCATAACATCCACCACTCTAACCCAGACTTCCAGAGCTGTTTTATTTCATGAAGTCCATAAAATGTTTCGTTGCTATTTCCGTGGACACAGAGCCACATGTTTGCACCTCCTAAGCTATGATAGAGTAACACTGCTATCTTTGTAGGATACGATGCTGGGTGTCCTAGACTAATATGGGAACAAACCAGTGTGCTTTGACACACCAATACCAGTAGCTTGGGAAAGTAAAGCAAGATTATTTTCATGGGTTTTGAGGCAGGCAAAGAAGTCTCCCCCCACCTTTTTTTAAGATAGAATTTTATGTAGCCCAAGTTGGCCTTGAAGTTGGTACATAGTTGAGGATGCCCTTAAACTCATGATCTTTCTGGTTTACCTCCTAAGTGGGATAACTGGCATGTACAACCACATCTAGAGCAATAATATTGTGTGTGTGTGTGTGTGTGTGTGTGTGTGTGTGTATGTATATATATGTGAGGGAGGTTTCTATGTGGTCCTGACTGTCCTGATGCTTGCTATGTAGACCTAGCTTGCCTCAAACCCACAGAGATTCACCTGTTTCTACCTCCCTAGTGCTGAGATTAAAGGTGTGAGCCACCATGCTCAGCTTATAACAATATGTCTTTAAGGGGATAAGCAGTATCCAGGAATGGTGGTACATGCCTGTAATCCTAGAGCTCTGGAGGCTAATATATAAGAATTGTAAATTTGATGCCAGCCTAACTACAAAGCAAGTTTGAGGTCAGCCTGGGCAGTGTTAAGTAAACAAATAAGCAGAGCTCAAGGATCCTGTTCTGTTGTGTGTTGGCTATGTGGAAATTACCTTCTCTGTATATCATGCCCTTTAAGGTTTTTTTTTTTTTTTTTTTAAGAATTATTTATTTTATGTATATGAGTACACTATAGCCGTCTTCAGACATACCAGAAGAGGGCATCAGATCCCATTACATATAGTTGAGAACCACCATGTGGTTGCTGGGAATTGAACTCAGGACTTCTGGAAGAGCAGTCAGTGCTCTTAACTGCTGAGCCGTCTCGTCTCATGCCCTTTAGAAAGATCTCTTAGTGCCCGTTTTAGAAAGGTGCTCAGGGACCTAGCAAGGAGCTCAGCATAGATGCTGGTTACTCTGCCTATGTCTTCTTTTTTTTAATTTTTTTTTTTTTTTTTGTTTTTGTTTTTCAAGACTGGGTTTCTCTGTGTAGCCCTGGCTGTCCTGGAACTCACTCTGTAGACCAGGCTGGCCTTGAACTCAGAAATCCGCCTGCTTCTGCCTCCCAGTGCTGGGATTAAAGGCGTGCACTACTACTGCCCTGCTATGCTCATGTCTTTTTGAGGTAGAGTGTCCACCCTGTCTTAGTACTGACTATCCAACAAATACACTTTTCTCACAACAGACTATACTTTGTCTCATTGACTTTGCTCAATTTTTTTGAGGTCCAGGGTCAATACCTATGTAGGGAGCCCTTCACACTTTACAAGAACAGTGAATGTACCTGCTTTCTTCTAGTCGCACTGGCAGGTTTAGCAATGCCCAGGAGGCTCCATGAGCCCTGGATGTCAGATCTAGGTCAACAATATAGTCTTCAAGGTTGGGCTAGAGACATTTAGGTAGTAGGTGGAGTAGGACTGAAGTTTGATAATGAGCTGGAAGCATGGGTCTCCTTCTTCTTGGGAGGGGAGACCTGCCTAGTGCGAATCATATGGCAGTCTTCTCTAGTTGGAATCTGATGTGACCTTAGCTAATGCCAACCCCCAGTGCTGGCCCCATACCAGGAAAATGTCCTTCATATTGTTGGAGTCCCCTCAAATGCCATCTATTTGTGGCTTGGCTCTGAGACTGGCACGAGTCATAAGTGATCCCAGGGACAGGATATTTTTGGAAGTAGGGGTGGAGCTTGCATTAAGAAGCCTAGCACCTAGCTGTTTGGGGACAGGCCTCTAGATGAAAGCTCCACGGCACTAGCTGGCTGCTGAGAACCAGGTAAGATACACTTAGCCCCTTTCTTCTGTCTAGGGATCCAAATGGCCAGAAAGTTTTACCATAGCCTCTCCAGGAGATTAGAGAGGAGAGAAAGGCTGATAGATAGGAAGCTCCCAGTGGTTTTTCTCACTCAGGATTGTTCCAATCACAATGACCTCCTACTCTCCTCATTCTAGACGCATTCTATGACTCCTTTGGGGGTCAGAAACTGGAGGCCTTGGCTAGCTCAGAACATCTTGGTTCATTCCGATAGGGCAAAATGGGGCCTTGGATAGCAGGGCAGGGATAGATTGGAGTACAGACCCTGAGGACAGCCAGAGTGGGTTGCTGGGGTTCAGGGGAGTACTTATTTAAGTTCTGTGTCCTCTGGCCTAGGTTCCTCTTACAAACTTTTTTTTCCTTTTACAAACTTTTGAGTAGGCTCTAGCCAGTACCAACATGACCTTGGTAAGCTCAGAAAACTTGTTTCAGTCAAGGCTGGTGGAAGGTCATCGTCCAGAAGGCTAGCCACCTGCTGGATACTATAGATTCTCTTCTGTTAGCTGCCCGTGATGGTAGCTGGGGAGGCTAGGAATGACTATCACAGAGAACTGATCTCTGGTGTGTGGTCTTTGATGCAGGACACTATGTACAAAGTTGGAGAAGGGAAATCAGTTCCATTGAAAGATCTCAGAAATGTGAGGGAACACTATCCAAACATGACTAACACTGGTCTTTACTAATATGAAATCATATTTCATTTTAGGTCTGTGACAGTGTGTCATAGTACTGTTATTTGGAGTTGAATTGAAAATAGGGGAAACTGAAGTAGATTTCTAACTCTGAAGAATGAGGTAGAAGAATCTGGAAGAAGCAAAGTCTGTCCTGTGGTTCTTACAGATAGAAATGGACTGCCAGGGAGGGGGCAAGTGCTACAAGATCAGACAGGATGGTGGCAGCATGTGCTACTTAGTGCATGGAGCCTGGATTTGTGAAGACCCTGCCTGGCCCAAAGTCTTGCTGTCACTCCAGCATTGTTGCTGATGTGCAATGGACAACTTCCAGTACAGTGTCCAGCTCAGTGATCGAGAATGGGCCGAGTTCTCAGCCACTGCTGATGAGTGTGGCCTCGTTCAGGCTGACCTGGCCTCTGGTGACGAGCTCTTGTCCAGTGACATTGACCAAGGGGACAGCAGTGGAAGCAGCCCTCCTGGGCCCCCACCCCTCTTCACTGGGCAACTGGTTTCCCAAGGGAGGGGACAACAGAGCTGTGATTTGGAGGACGTGGCTGCTCAGCAGCTGGTCAGCAGGTCTCAGTGTGAGCCTGTTCTGGCTCTGGAGGCCAGTCATCAGGTAGCCAGCACGTACACACAGTCAGAAGCCCTTCTGTTCTCCAGCTCAGACAGTGTCTGTCCTGGCCAGGCCTTGTCCTTCCCAGGGTCAGCAACTTTCGGAGACAAGATGCAGAGGCTTTTGCAAGGCCCTGCCCCTAGCTCTCCCAGTAAACCCCCTCATAGTCCTGAGTCCCCTGGCCACAGTGCCATCCCTCAGAGTCCCCCTGACAACCTTGAAGCTTCACAGAGGAACCCTGGTCGTAAGAAGAGGCGTGCTGTAGGTGCCAAGGGGACCAAGTACTCTGGATCTATGGACTCTGCTACTATCCAGATGAGCTCCCCACAGCTTACAGAAACCAGGCCCAAGGAGACTCTTATGTCTGGGACACTAATGGCAAAAGTCCAGCAGGATAAGCCACAGTCAGACTCCACAGGTGCTACTGAACATGGCTCTAATATTCCTGAACAGTTGGACAGACAGGATTCAGGCTTAGATCTTTCTACACCTATTCTGATAACTGAACAAGATACAGACCAGATCAGAAAAACATCCAGAGCTGTGTTACATGTGGTATCCAAACCTGTCCAGGAAGTCCATCCAGATATCTCCATGGCCACACCAAATAGGTCTACACATGCCTCCAAGCCTCAACCCTACGTGGCTTTGTCTCAACCTGCCTCCAAGCCTCAGTCTGACACAGCTTCGTCTACACATCCCTTCATGCCTGAAATGACTTTGTCCACACTTGCCTTCAAATGTCAACCCAATACGAATCAGTCTACACCTGCCTCTAAGCCTGACGTGGCTTTGTCTACACCTGCTTCTATGTCTCAACTGGGCAAGGCTGAGTTTGCATCCGCTCACACACCTGGATTGCATGTGGACCTATCTGCAGCAGGCTCAGAGATCAAGCCAGAAGTTTCTCCCTCTGTGCCTGCCTCAGTGGATATGCTTTGTACAGATTTGACTCATTCTGTTTCAAAGACTGAGTCTAAAGAGAGCGTACCTATACCTATTATGCCTTCTTTTTCCCAGGCTGAAGCTGCCATGGTAGATACAGGTGTGACTGTGCCTCCAGGGGGAAACATTGAGAAGCCAGTAGGGCAGTTCCCAGCAGGGTCCTCAGGATACTCTTCAGGAGAGCCCTGTCTAGGTCCTGTCCGAGCCCCCAAGAAGAAGAAAGTACGGTTTTCCATGGCTATACCCAGCCATGAAGAATCAGGGTCAGGTGGGCCTACAGGTTCATCCTTCCTAACCCCAGACCGGCCCCCAACTCCTAGGACAGCAGCAGGAAGCCGTGGGGGTTCTGTAGCCTGGGACGCTGTGGCTGTTGGGCCCCGACTACCCCAGCCTCGGATCCTCAAGCACCTGCCTCCTCCTGTATCCTCTGTATCTGCAGAGGCTGAGCCTGGAAGCTGCTTTGCAGTGACTCTCCCTGAGGCCTATGAGTTCTTCTTCTGTGACACCATTGAGGAGGAAGATGAAGATGTAGAGGATGAGGAGGCAGCCAGCCAAGCCCTGGATGAAGTCCAGTGGCCAGACACATGCGAGTTTTTTTTCCGGGATAGCAGAGCCCAAAGATCAAGATGTCAGAGGGGACATTCCCCAGTCTCAGCACCGAGAGCAGACACTGTGGCACCTGTTCCCTCTGAAAATTTGGTGCCTATCTCCATCCCTGAGGTCTATGAACACTTCTTCACTGAAGAAGGATTTGGGAACAGACAGCCTCCAGACACTCATATCCGGATGCAGACCTCAGAGCTTTCCAGGGAAGTAAGGCCTGAGGCATCCTCCAAGCCTGAGGCATCCTCCAAGCCTGTTCCACCTACAGCAGAACACCTTAGCTTAACAATCAGGAAGGCAGGTAGGTGTTTATCAGGTCCCAGCCCCATCCAGTTCCTTGAAACACATTGCCCAGGGAGCTAGGGTAAGAGGATATGGTAGAGGGGCAGGGGATGATCCTGATCGGCTGCTTGTATGTATGTGTGCTCTTTCATGCTCTGGGATCTACGTGAAGGAAGGGAAACCTCCTAAACTACCCCAGGACACATTTAAGATGGGCAGCTCAGGGCTTTGTCACTGGCCACTATCCTAAATCTAGTCCTAGATGCCATCAGGGACTTTCCTCTAGTTTTTAGGGGGCCCATTCATACTCAGGCCATGCTGCTTGAGGCAAAGTGAGAAAAATATCTCCATTCTCCTCTGTAAACCACATCACAGACCAGAGAACAGAAGACCCAAAAGGCAAATCTCCTAAATTGTTCTGACTCAACTATCACATGCTAGCCAGTGTCTTAAATAAGAGAAGTCATGGGGAAGGTCTGACTCAAAAGATTTGTCTAGGACAGGTGGTATTCTATGGGAGGCATGTCTCAGAGAGGAGCATCTAATGTACTTTTCTTTCTTAGGGGAACTACGGAGTCCCCTTACTTCATTTACATTCAGCCAAAATGACATGTGCCTGGTGTTTGTTGCCTTTGCTACTTGGGCTGTGAGAACCTCAGATCTACATGCCCCAGATGCTTGGAAAACAGGTTTGGAAGTCCTGGGATAAGGGTTCTATGCCTAGAATACCTAGGGGCTATAGTTGTTTCTATAGTTGTTTACCCTATCTGCTGGGCCAGCAGGAATGCAGGGTACATGGGGGGGTTCAGGCTCTCTTTGACCTTGCTTTTGTCATTGCTAACATACCTCCGACACACTGTCCTTTGAAGACTGGGTTATGCAGGCAGAAGGCAATGAAATAGCCAGATCTGGCACTCAGGATATCTTTTGCTTCTCTTACAGTCTTGCTGGCCAACATTGGCACCATCTCTGCTATCCGCTACTTCCGCCGTCAGGTTGGGAGAGGGCATAATGGCAAACCAAGACCCAGTTCCAGCTCAAACCCCAGCTGCTAGGAGCCAAGCTATCCTGGTGAGGCATGGAGTATGAAGATGAACCCAGGTGACAAGGACAAGATGTTGCTCTTCTCTCTACCCTTTGATCCCTGTCTTCTAAGGCATCTAGGAAGGAACCGGTGTCCTTGGTACTGATTTACTTACACTCAACCTAAGGGTCCAGCCACTGACTAAGGCCAAGGACATTTTCCATACCTGAGAGAGTAGAGATTCAGGGTGGCGGATAAGTGGGCACTAAGCAAGGAGCTGGATAATAGAACATAGTATTTGCAAAGAAAAACTACAGGGAGTCTAGCTAAATTTGAATTTACATGAAATTCCTGAAATGTACTTGTTTGAAGAAATTATTTGTTATCTGAAATCTAATTTAAATGGGCACTCTGCCTTTTGTCTGGTCATAAATAAAAATGAGCAGCAGAAAAGGACTCTACAGTAAGTGTTAAAGTAACAAGGCCCCTCTGGATGTGTCTAGGCCAAGGTGAGGTGACTAAGTGTCTTCAAAACTAGAGAGAGGCAGTCTAAGAACTCTGCCCTATTGAAAGGCATACTTGGCTGGCTAGGGCCTCCAAGGCCCTGATCCCTGATGCTTGTGTAGGTCTGGCCCAAGTCAGTGAATAGGTTCTAGGGCAATGGTTCTCAACATTCTAAATGCTTCAACCCTTTAATACCGTTTTTCCTGTTGTAGTAATCCCCAACCATAAAATTATTTTCATTGTGACTTCATAACTGAAAATTTGCTGCTGTTTGAATCATAATGTAAATATTTTTGTAGCTAGAGGTTTACCAAGGGGGTTGAAAACCATTGCTCTAGGGTATACCTCCAGGGATAGTTTCTGAGGCCCCTGCAATGTGGGATCTATGAAGCAGGGTTGGATCTTCTCCAAAAACCCCAGACAGGATATACATAAAATTTGATAGCATCCTATGGAAGGATTGTCTCCTGATACTAAAGGGAGCTTGAATGAAGATAAGGCTGAGAGAAGTTGTAGAGTGGGAAGGTAGGCGAAGGAACTGAGGTAACACAGTGATAGCCAGTTAAGGGTGGGGTTCTACCCAAGACAGCAGATAAAGGTTCTTAGGATGGTAGATTACTCTGGCTGCTCAGAGGGGAACACAGGGACATAGCACCAATAAAATCTCTTTCTTGTTTATCGTGTTAATCTTTATGACTAGCCTTACCCTATGTACCCAACAGTACTGGACCTTCTTACCCCTTTGCTTCTTGTAATAGCTCTCACCCTACTGATCTCTGACCCTCACGTCTTCTGACTTCACAGGCTGAGCTTGACAACCTGACTTTTCCAGCACTCTGTACTTCACACTCATGCTGTTCTCCACTTCTAAGTAAAGACCTGCTCTAGCACCCTCACCCTTTTCCCCTAGAGGTATAGCCTCTGGGGTTGTCCAGAATCTTACTGATGTCCCTCACTGGTTTGTTCCTAGAATTACCTTCTTTCAGTTGCTCTAACTGCTAAAGCCGAGGAGCTAGAGCCTGGTGAGAAGTGCTTCTATCCTCAGAATTCTACAGACATCCTTAACCTGATGGGGTTAGGCCCTGGTATATTTAATGTAAGTCAAAGAACTGGTATAACTGGATACTCTTATCCAGGTTGGTCCTAGCTTATCCAGGTTGTGTTTTTGAGAAGAAGCAGCCCACTTGGGGGCCATCAGATCCACTGGATGAATCCCCCCTCCACTGCAGGCTTCCTGGGCTGTGACCACTTCTGGTGGGAGGGAGAAGAAGTCTTGTTCCAGATAGGAGCCTCTTCATCTAGGAGGGATGTCAAAGACAACTCAGGCATCAGCCTTTAAGAAGTAGCACCCCTTTCCCTTTAGGAGAGAAGACCTTCACTCACCTGGGGGAGGTGGCAGGGAACTGGGTGTACCCTCTCTGGCAGGGGTGACCTGGAAGCCCCAAAATACAAGTCTTAAAGCCAGCACAGATTAGCCCACTTGCTCTTCCAAGCCCTTGCTACTTTCTTTTCCTTACCCTCCAGCTTTCTGTCTTATCACACAGTCTCTGACTGTGGTTTCTCTCTGCCCCATATTCTCTTGTTTTTTCTCCTTGGAGTCCTAGAACCCTCTACCCAATATCCCCTGATCTCTGGGCCTCCACACCAGAGTGCAGAATGTGACTTACAAGATGAGGGAAGTTTGAGGGCTGTGGGCCCCTGTTCTTGATGGAACCCCGGTGTCTCTGGGAAGCTCTGGACTGCAGGGCACCTTTCTTGGAGAGCAAGTGGGAGCCCAGAGGCCCAGGGGAGCTGGAGATTCCAAAGCTGGAGTCAGAGACAGGCACAGACACAGAGACTGAAGGGAACGGGCTTGAGAGTTCAGGTCCAGGTGATGTCTGTACCGCACAGAGGAACTGCTGGGAAAATGAGTATTACCTGAAGCCCTGGTCTGGGACCACTGTGAAATCTAGAGATCCCTTGCCCAGAAACATCCTCGCTTCATAGTCTTCAGGTTTCTGACATCTCCTGATCTCATTGTAGCATATTCAGTGCTGCCACCTAGTTGATCACTGACCTCATCCAGACCTTGGATGTCTGTAATCTTGTGGTGAGATGTAGCTGGTGGTGTATAGGGATCAGCATAGAGCGGGGAGTGTGGAATGTCCAAAGAGTGATCCTGAGCCTCTGGGCCACTATCTAGGTTCAGTGCACTCATCTACAAGAAGGGAACACATGGGTTACTTCCGTTAGATGCATAGAGAGCCTTCTGTCCTTAGACCATGAGGTCTCTTAGTTTTAGGATCATCTAGACAAGTAAGGAAGTAGAACCAGGAGGGAAAATGGCCTGGGATCAGGGTATGTAGTGGGCTTACCTTGGTCAGGTCCAGGTGCAGGGGTAGTGGGACAGTTGAGCCAGATACTTCTCTTTGAGCTTTGCCCCTGGGAGACTGGCTACTGCTACTGTGCCTCAGCTCTATCTTCTTTTGACCAGTGCTAACACAGTTAGATTTGGTCTGGTTCTGTGGAAACCAAGAACAACTCAGTAAGATCTCCAGGTCTTCTTTGCTACAGCTTCTTCTAAGAGGCTGTATGGAGGTCCCTTCAATTCATGTGTCTTCCATAACCATGGGCCAGTAATCACCCCTATGGGGTCCTAGGCTCCCCAGAAGACAAAAGTCCCATGTTTGTTTTTTTGGTTTTTTTTTATCCCCTTCCCATGTCATTCCTTTAGGTACTTACAGGTACAGGATGGGCAGGGGAGCCTATAGTGGTTGGCACTGAGGACTCAGGGAGTGATTGGCTGGTGGGGAACACTGGACACTCTAATTTCCAGTTGGTTTGTCCATTGAAAGAGAGTGAGCCTCGGCCTCTACCTATGACCTAAGTAGTAGAGGTAAAGTGAGTGGCTGGATCTGTCTCCTTATCGATCCCTGCTTGAACCTACCTTTCTGCTCCCTAGTTTGTATCACTGCCACAACTTGAGTTACAGGGACGTCACTTGACTCCTCACCTGTGTGGGGCTCTGTAATCCTGGGAAACTCTCTGGGCCAGGCAGCAGGTGGGCCCCATCCCTGTGAGAGACAGTCCTGAGGCACAGCAGCCATTGACTGTAATCCTCATAACTGGCACATACCACACGGATGGTGTTGATGAGGCGGCCTAGCACACAGATATGTGAACTAAGGTCTGACAGGACAGGTACATTTCTCACCCCACAGAGCAAAGAGTTGAAGCATCCACAGAACTAATACCCCTCCCAGAAGCCCGGTCAAGCGGTGGATAGATTCTAGGTAGGACCCTACCTTCGATGAGAAAGGAGCGGATCTCCTTTTCCTTCTCTTCTAAGTTGATGTGGATGGCACTTAGTGGAAGCTCCCCCTGTAGAGTAAGGACTAGGTATTTATCTGGGTCATCTCAGGCTCTTCCTGGCCCTATTCTTCTATCTTGCTCTCCAGAACTGGGCTGGAAACTCAGGCCACCTAGCCCTGAGGATGATACTCAGAGAAAGGCCAGGCAGCTTGCTTTGTTCTGGGACATCTCCACTCTACCTCCTGTTGGATCTTCACCAGCTGATGCCAGTTGTAGGCAGTTGATAACAGGGACCGGCCCCTGTGAGGGAATCCCCCTTGGTGTGTTTTTCAGTGACTGTGAGTACACACCAGTATCATGCTTTAGTCCTAGACACATGTACATGCATCCCCCAACACACATGATGCATGGAAGCTGCTCAAAGGGGGAACATGCACCAGGAATCCCAAGAAGTAGCTTGTTTCATTCCACCCACTCCAGGATTAAGGATGTCCCAGCAGGATGAGATGGGATTTAGAGGGTGGAGACTCCTGCTCTGTGCCAGAGCAGAGACCAGACTGACCAGGGCAGTGGGGCCAGATAGGTGGAGCTCTGTGCTGTGTCCCAACAGGCCCTGAAATACAGGTTTCTGAGTCTCCACCCCCACCCCAGAAAGGGCACCTTCCTGGACAGGTATTTGTGGAGAGGGCCAACCTTAAAGCTAAGACCTTCTGGCTCCTCAGAGAAGATGGCCAGGGATGCTGGGTATAGTACCAGAAGCCGGTCCCACTGTTCCTGTAAGGGGTCAAAGGATAGAGTGGGGTTGGGCACCTGGAGTCCAGCCTTACTTGTTTCTGTATCCTTCTTCCTATCTCAGTACCTCAGGTCTTTTCCCACTCACCTGGGAGGGCAGATGCTGCAGCTTGACCCTTGAGGCACAGATTGCACTGCCCATGGATTCACACCCATATGCTCGCCATAGCTGTGTCCAGGGAAATTTATCTCCCAGAGATCCCTGAGGAGGAGGAAAGAATAGGTCAAAGGCAGGCCAGAGAGTCTGGATGGGGGGAGGACTCACAGGCTCCTGCTACTGACCTGTGGGGGTGCTGAGTGGCTTCGTGGTAGACCCAAGAGAGCCATTTGCTTTTCCAGGTGGTAGAGCCAGTGCCTGAGCTCAGCCTCACTGTGGCAGAGAACAAGGAGTGGGGCAGGCAGTGGGCCTAGGGGCAGAAGAGTCAAGTGGGCTAGGGGCCAAGCTTAGAACTCACAGAAGCCCACAGGAAAGTCTCCTCTCCAAGGGCTGCAAGTAGACCTCCAATGCCAGTAGTGGTCTGGTCCAGTGGTGGCCAGGCCAGCTCTCTCCACACACCTGTAATCTGGAAGGCATGCTCTCTGGACCCATCAATCGGGCAGATGTTCAATTCCGTCAGTGGTAGCAGCCCCTGCCACAGGATAGTATAGGAGGGGCTACAGGGACTCCTAGGGAACATAGTCACTCCCTCCCTCTGTCTGTACCACTCACCTGGAATGTAAGTCCTTCAGAACCATGGGCCTGAAAGTACAGGTGGGAGGGGAACAGTTCTAGATAGCAGTCACTGATGTCCTAGGAAAGAGCAGAGCCACTAGTCTCAGAGGCTGGGGGACAGCCTCGGGCGTGGATGTTGGTTCCCAAGTATTTGCCAACTCAGTGTGGCTCCTACCTGGCTGTGCTGGAACCGCAGCTGAACCTTGGAATAGTGCACAACTTTGCCTAGGTTCCTCACAGGTGTCCTCCGCCACCCTTTTTTGAATACGCTCAGGAATGGCTGTTCCAGGTTTTCTGGATGATTTTCTGGGCCTGGGATGTCCTGAGGAAGTAGGGCTCAAGAGAGGGACCAGATAGGGCCAGATCCCCATGCAATATACACACAGCTTCTGTATATAGTTCTGATCTGTCCATGCATGGCCACAGAATACATTCATCAAGAACATACACATACATGCATACCACACACACCTAAGTCTCATCACATGAAAAGTAGAATATGTGTATACCACACATGTACATATAATGCTCCCTACAGTCAGAGCTATCTGCTCTGTAGTATAGACTTAGGTTGGTATATATACTGGGTTCAATCCTTATCTTCTATACTGTGTAACTTCACTTTGGTCATTTAACACCCTCAGACTTGTCCAAGAATTCAGAGGTTATATTATGAGAATAAGATAATGCTCAAAGCCTTCTCAAGTTTTCAGTAGCAGCTTGAAATGCAATTTTTTTTCAAGACAGGGTTTCTCTGTGTAGCCCTGGCTGTCCTGGAACTCACTCTGTAGACCAGGTTGGCCTCGAACTCAGAAATCCACCTGCCTCTGCCTCCCAAGTGCTGGGATTAAAGGCATGTGCCACCACCGCCCAGCGAAATGTAATTTTTTTAAGTTGTGTTTGGGAACTCATGTCTGTGAACTTGGAACTGGAAAGAGGTACTAGTCAGCTTTTGTGAGTCTATGCTAGCTATCCCAGCTCACCATGTACACACTGCTTATCTTACAGTAGAAGGTAAGCCAGGCAGTGGTGGCGCATGCCTTTAATCCCAGCACTTGGAAGGCAGAGGCAGGCAGGCAGATTTCTGAGTTTGAGGCCAGCCTGGTCTACAAAGTAAGTTCCAGGACAGCCAGGGCTACACAGAGAAACCCTGTCTCAAAAAACCAAAACCAAAAAAACAAAAACAAAAACAGTAGAAGGTAGAGCATTGGCAATGGCCTGAGGAGTTCTCTATGACTAAACTTGGGGCCCAGTCCTCTCCTTCCTTTTTTCCATTATGTAGGACACAAAAGTGTCTCATCTTTGCGTGTGCAATTTTCTGCTCAGCCCTAACTTCCCATTTCACCCTTTTGTGGGTTGTTCAGGTTTTACCTTCTTTCTGCATGTCCTAAAATTCAGCCTTTGATTTTCACCTAGTACCAGTTTAGTCTGGTTTATTCTATCTTCTCTTGTTTTGTCTTGACTGTCTTTGATGCAGGAATGGAAAAAGGTGAGAACAAAAGTCTTATTTTGTTTTGCTCACTGCTGATTCCACATAGCCTAGAAAATGACCTGGGATATTCTGGGAGGCAGGGAGAGGGGTAGTTCCAAAATCTACACAACTTTTATACAATCTTTGAAGAATCCTCTTATCATTTTAGAGATCAGGAATGGAGTAAGCTATGAGCCATAGGCTTAGGACAGGTGCTATGTTGCCTTTGGGAGCTGCCCAGGACTACCTGTATGGGCTACTATGCACTGATCAAGCTGAACTACCTCTAGTAGAGGCTTAGGAATGTGAATGGACAAAAACAACTTATATCCTCACTGACTTTGGGTGGAGCCTCCTGTACCTACACCCAGTGTTGAAATGTATGCTGGATGGCACTGAAAAATAGGCCATGAATAGGAAAAGCTATGAAGCTGGCCCTGGTGCTGAGGGCTCACCTTGGAGTTGTGGCAGGGCTAGTTCTTGTTTAGGTGCAGAATCTACCTAGAGTCCATAGCCCATGGACAGTGCCATGGGCTGGTTCCATACCTGGCTAGGGTCCCCTCCTCCTGATCCCACTTCCTGAGGGTCATGTTTTGTCCTTTTCAGTTATTGTGTTCTGACTAGGGTCAACTACTCTGGAACTTTGGGACTCCTTCCTAGAATTATTAGTCCTGGGGCCTGACTAGAGGGAGTCAGGGTCTGAGATGTGCCCATAGGGAGGGATGCCATCCTTGGTCACTCCATTTTCCTCTTTATTTCTTTGAGGCAGTAAGGTTTCTGAAGGTGACACCTGCCTGTAGAAATCCCTGGGACCTCAGAGACCAGGAGAGGCTATGGTACAGTTTTCCTAGTTTCCTGGGATCCTGTAAGAAAGGTATACTTTGGGAGTTTGCATCAGCTGCAGCACCCAAGAATACAGGAACCTTGCCCCAACCCAGGTAGAGGCTGCACATATATAACAGAGCCTGGCCCACTGGGGTGGGTGTGGTTCTCCAAGAACAGCAGAGTAGGAGGTGTTCCTGTCAGACCTGCAGCCCAGGCTCCTCTCAAGTATTGCCATAGAGTTGGGAAAAGGGGAGGGGAAAGGTATGTTTTTCCTCAGCGAGTCATTAAACCCACAGAATGGTTAGCCTTCAGATCTCAGGAGGTTTGTAGGAACTCTAGAGCTAGCTCCTTGCTGTATGGGGATGGGTACCTGCCTAAATGGCAACCCGGTAGCTGTGGGCTGCACATAACAGAAACAGCTGTGCACCAGTAACACTTGGGGATTGAGACCTGAACTATACTATTTACCAGAAGCTCCCACACAGTTGTTGGGTCCAACAAGACCCAGGATGGGGCAGAGGAGGCTGAGGGTGGCTACTGTCCCCTTGGATATGCAACAGACCAGGCAGGCTCTGCCTGCTCACCACTGACTCAGTCCTGGTCTTGGTTTCACTCTCAGCCTAGACTTTTGAGTGAGCTCCCCAGGGAGGTGCAGTGTCAACTTCCTCATCTTGCTTTGGATTTGAATCCCCCTTAGCTGGCCAGCGATCACCCTGAGTTGCTGGAAGATGTGATGCCCACATCATCACTCACACTACTGTGGCACACACATACAGGGAAGCACAAAGGCCCCGTGCCATACCGCTCCAGCCAGACACGCCCCTCCGCTCACCGTCCCAGGGATGTAGTGGAAGATCTTGTTAGCCGCGGTGTCCCCATCAGGCCTAGCCTCGGTGCCAAACAGGCCAGCCAGCTTCCTGGCGCTGTCTTCTCTGGGAACAAGGGAAACCGAAGGCTCAAGGCCTGGTCCAGGCAGCAGGTCCAGGGAGACCCCGTTCCCTTGTGGCCAGGCCACACCCCTCACCTGTTTCCCTTGAGCGAGGGCTTTCTGGAGAATGAGGCCCGTAGCCTCCTGGGGGCCTGAGGGACGCAGTGGCTGTTCCCCATGGATGGCAGCTGCTACCTTGGGCTGGGCAGGTCGACAGGTTTGGGGCCTTGGTTCCATCTGCTAACACCTCCCGCTGGTGGGCGGAGCCACGGGACTCCCTGCCCCTACCCTGGGGCTGGAGGAGGTTCCTCTCTGGGCCCGGATTGGTCCCTTGTGAGGAAAACCTTCCAGTGAGGGCCCATTTGGACCAACACTGTATAGATCTGGCCAGAAGGGCCTGGTCTGTGTATACCCTGTACTCTTGTATTCAGACTGGAGGTGCCTACATGTTGGAGTTCTATGGAGGCAGGGTTTCTTCCTCCCAGTTGCCCCTCCTCTGCCAGGGTGCACACATCCTGTTTCCACATGAATCCTGGCTGTCTGAGTCATTGGTGACTGTAGGGGGTGTGTGCTCACTCTCAGCTGCTCAAGAAGTACAACTTCATATAAAGGGAGGCCAGAACCCTTCCCCAGCTTCTCTTCATTTTGGGCCAACCCTTACCCAGCCTGAAGTCAGGGTTCCCAAAGCTTAATCAAATGCAAGAAAGAGGCCACTTGCCTCCCAGGTTCCTGAGGCAGTAATGTAAAGTAGGGGCCTATCTTCCTCATTTGCCCCATACTCCCGGATCACAGGAGCCTCAGGACTAGGATGACAGCCAGTCTCTGCTGGCCAACAAATATACCAGTCTCTGTTCCATTTGGATGCAGAAGTGCCATTTTGCAGCCCCAGACATTAACGCAGCATTTGAGTCTGGCTGCACACTTGCCTGTAGACCTTCACTTTGTTGTCCAGAGAGGAGCCAAAGATGGACTGAAGGCCCACAAGCAGAAGGTACAAAGCGGGCCAGAAATGGACATTCAGCCTCAGGCCCTTGGAGCCAAAGAAACATGTTTATTGTTCAAGTTGGCTCATATTGCTGTGTAGGATCTAAGTGCATGTTGTGTGCCCAGCTTCACAGAAGACCCAGAAAAGACATCACACTGTATACACAAGACATAGGAAATAAGTCTTGTTGTGTCCTTCAGGGACAATGCCTCGCAGAGACAGATAAGTGCTATGTGCAAAGCGCTGGCTAGGGGTCTGCATCTTCTTAGAAAGTTCTTGCCTCTGCTCCTGTTGCAACAGTTGTTCTGCCCCTTACTGTGTGCAAGGCCCAGCTGTGTTGCTCATCCTCTTTCACTGAGTGTCCACCCCCAGCATTCTCTGCTGTTCCACAAAGGGAGATAGGCAAGAGAATACTCTGCAGGGATCCTTGGTCCCCTACATGCAGGAGAGCTGACAATTGAGAGTAAATGTGTGAACTGGTAGCTGCAGCACTTCTCATCCATCAGTAAATAGTGAACCAATAAATAAGTGAGTAAACAAACAGCACACAAATAAATGAACAAGGACAAATGAACACAGAGACCAAGACAGAAGAACAGGAAATCTCTGGTAGGGTATGTGATCTGCCCTAACACTTGGTAGAGGAGACAGAGGTGGTAGGGCCACCCATAGGGTTTAAGGCATGTGGGAGGCTGCAGGGCCTCTGTGCAGTCTGACATGTGTCAGAGGCTGGTAGAGGACACAGACAGCGTGGGTGAGGAAGGTGGTGGGAAGTTGAGCAGCTCCAGCACTGCCACACCCACACTGCTGCGTCTTGTGAACATGCAGGATGCTGCCACCCACTTGTTGGTCCTCGGGTTGTACTTCTCTATAGAGTTGAGGCTGGAGCTGCCATCATTGCCCCCCACGGCGTAGAGCCAGCCGTCCATGGCCACCAGGTCGTGTGTGCTCCTGGGGAGTTGGATAGGCAAGAGTAAGCCCGAGGGGCAAGCCAAGAGACAGGCCAAATGAGTGGGGTGCAGAGGGAGGAACCATAGGGACAGGGTAACAAAAGGAGCCCCATATGCCCAGGAGGAACCCAAGGACCTGCTGTATTGTTGAGGTGCTGTGTGCACAACCCCTGGAGCTATACTCCTGGAATAAACCAGATGTAGTGGCAGAACCACTCACCACCCACCCCTGGCCTTATACACCTGCGGATATTCATGGGTGCCACACTCTCCCAGGCACCAGCCTTGGTGCTATATCTCTCCACTGAGTTGAGGCAGCTTGTGCCATCATTGCCCCCTGCGACATATAGGGCACCCTCCAGCACTGCTACTCCTGCTGAGCTGCGCCGGCTCAGCATGGAAGCTACAGGTGTCCATGAATTCACCTGTAGAGACAAGAGGACAGGCTGGAGGCAGAGCCACCAAGGGCACCCCACCCCTGCCCAAAGTATAGACTCTACTCTTGGCTGGGTATCTGAGGGTTGGGGTGGGATATAGAAAACAGACCCCTTGGATGGCACAGGTGGCCAGAATCTGGGATTATGCTCCATTCCCCCCAGCACTTTAGAGGAGGATATGGTGATAGGGGTGCACTATGCACCTGGGGCTCATACTTCTCCACGGTGGCCAGGTGTGATGAGCTGTCATAACCACCCACGGCGTACAGGTTCCCATCTGTGGGAAGGCAATATACCCACGAAGCTCCTGCAGGGTGTAGGAGTTTTGGGGGTGGGTGGGAAGGGGATAGGCAGGAAAGCAGGTACCACGGGAAGTAGGTCCTGTCACCCACCAAGTGTGGCCACACGCACATATCTCCTCCGGGTACTCATGGCAGCAATGGATGTCCATGTTCCTGTCAGTGGGTCATATCGTTCAGCACTGTGGACACCAGAATGATGCTGATGTTTGATTACAACAGTCAAGTGATCCTTTCCCAGGATTTGTCCCCTCATCTCCCCAATGCTATGGCTGAAATCCTGGGCATCACAGACTCTGTGAATAGACAGTAAGGTGTGCTGGGTAGGTATAGGCTACTGGCTGCTTCCACTGGAGGGGGGAGAATGGTACCAAGGCCCCGCTGATGCTGTGCCCTGAGGTAAGGAAGCCTTAGGGACCCAGTAGCCTGGATTAGGTCCTCATTCTCTTAGCCAGATGTGACTTCACAGTCAAGCCAGCCTTATCTGCTGCTGCTGAGCCAACCCTGCAAGGCCACTGGGGCCCTAACCCAAACTACTACCTGTTGAGGCAGGAAGCCCCATCGTAGCCACCAGCTGCATACAGGAGCCCATGCAGGGCAGCTACACCTAGGCAACTTCGCCTTGTGCCCATGGAGACCTCGGGCTGCCATGTATTTGTCACAGGGTCATAGGACTCCACCGTAGCCAGGTCTGAGGTTCCATCATAGCTAGGAGAAGAGTCCGCTACTGATCAAGGATGGCCTGGCAGGTATGTGACAAACCTTTGAGCCTACATGCCCAGCTTCTATGCTTACCCGCCCACAGCATACAGTCGGTTCCCAACAGCAGCGACTCCTACACGAGCCCGACGTGTAGACATGGAGGCCACCACATGCCAGCGGTCAGTTCGAGTGTCATATGCTTCACAGTCTCCATGGATAGCAAACAGACTCCCGCCACCTGGAAGATGGGTGACAATATAAATTAAGGGGCTCAAGAAGGCTGGGCAGAGGACTCTAGTGTGACCCAAGCACAAAGACGGCTCCAAGGGTAGGAAGAGATAGTGACTGGGTTACCCTAGTGGGCCTCATACCATAGGGTCTTTGAGACACACAGGTCATAAGTATAATGGGTTGGGTTTATATTCTGAGTTGTGGTAGATGGCCTAGGGCAAGAATGGGAAGGAGAAGGGGTTCAGCATACCAACGGCAAAGAGCACAGGACCGGCACCCTCACAGCGACGGGGTCTTGTGCGGCTTGTACCCAGAACACCTCTCTGCTCAGGCAGCAGGTGGAACTTAAGGGCCTCAATGAGCAGATCCTTGCAGTCAGGGTGATGCCTCACAAGGCTTTCAGCATCCACGTGGCCCAATAGGAAGTCTCGGCTCAGCAGAGGCAGCCGCACACACTTCATCAGCTAGGGTAGGAGGTGCCATGTAAGGCAAAACCCTAGGGCATATTGTCCCAGGGCTAAGACCCACTCAGGTGCCTATAGCACTTGTACGATTGGTTCTTGAGACAGGTGGCTATATCACTCCAAAGAAGTCCCTGAATGGAAGATGCTAAGGACTTGAAGAAGTAAGCTTAGACCTTAGCTACCTGCATTCCCTTCTAGACAGCATGGGAGCTCCAGGACTTGGCCTCACCCTTGGTACATGCTGCCTCCGAGTGTCTACATCATGTTTGACCCAGCTCAGGACTGCACGATACACATCTTCCTCTGAGGGCACGTTCAGGCTATCACTAGAGACCAATTCCAGCACCTGGGGGTGAGAGGTCCTCAGACCTGACATCTGGGTAGGGGAGGGCCCAGAAAACCCTGAATATGTTTGAGAGTATCAGACAGAGAGCATGTGCATATACATGCACAAACACACACACTTAATGTTCTTAGAGTGAAGGACCAAGCAGAGTCAAGAATCACAGAGTTTGTTCCCAGTAGTGGTGCTGATGGGTAGAGGGGTGAGGGGTGTCCGAGGTCCTGAGTAGTCTCAGGTATATAGAATCAGAGACTGGGAAATAATGGTCCTAGAGTATGGTAAAGTCAGGCATCTAAAACAAATGATTAGGTGAAATGAGAAGATGAAAACAGGGTTGGGAGGAGATGGCCAGGGAATGAATCATAGGGTGAAACTTGTACCAGAAACTAGAAATGAGGATTGCAGAACATTGGCTGCTAGGGTCTGGGCTGGGGTAACACATGGTGGGGGCTGGGCCCAAACTGGCATGTTACCTGTTTTAGTGGTTACCTGCTTCAGTGGCAACAGCATGAACTCCTCAGTCTTGGCCACATCCACGAAGTGCTGCAGCACGTACCTGTGTGCTGCCTTGAGCAGGTCACTGCATGAGTGTGTGTCTGCAAATCCTCGAATGCCCAGGCAGTTGGAAGGGTCGAGCTGGCTCAGGAGGAACTTGCAGCAGGCATCTCGAACACCATTCAACTGTAGAAGGCTGGCAGCTGGGAGCAGAGTCTGGGGTATGAAGATGGATGAGGCAGGAGGGGGCCAGCAGAGTAACTGGATATTGAGGAGAGGCATGGGGAGGCCAGGGTACACAGATCTGGGCTGGAGATCTCAGGGGACATGGGTATGGGAATGACATGCCTCACCTGAACGTTGCCCTCGCCCACCACAATCTCAGCCGTGTATGCAAACTGCACCAGCTGGTCTAAGGCTTGCGGGTCAATGTCATGCAGTGTCACATGTGTCTGGCGGCTCTCACTCATCTCATCTGTGAAGACAGTGGATTAGGCAGCCTGCCCAGAGAGATCTGCAGAGATCCCCCTAGGCTGCCCAGATTGTTGTATGTGGTACTTGCTTGTAAACATAGCGTGGAAGTAGGGGCTACAGGAGGCCAACACCACCTTATGAGCACGGATCTCCTTAGCTGCCACATGCAGGACGATGTCACACAGGAGGCCACGCTGCCGCATGCGGCTCATAGCCACAAAAGCATCATGGTAGTGCCGCTTCGAGTTGTGTGCCACACTGTGACCCTCTCTGCTCAATAGCTGCATCGCACCTTCCATCGGGGCTGCAGGCCGGGCCTGCCTGGGCCGAGCTCGTTCTGCCTCAGGGCTGCAGGCAGCAGAACTAAGTCAGTGTTTATACACTGTAGAGAGCCATTCACCCACCTTTGAGAACTCCCAGCACAGGCAATCTATCCCTAGTAGTTCGGTCATCAGGGACCAAAAGTCCATCAAGGACAAGCCACTTTCCATGGCTCAAGTTTTCTCTCCTGTCAAGGAACCTCGCTGGAGCCAAAGTAGATTCTTTCATAAATTTAAGCCTGCTCTCAACTGGCACCTGTCCTCCTTCTTCTCCTAGGGCTCCAAGCTCCTCTTCTAGTACCCTGAGGAGTTGTAGGCATTTCCCAAGGAGCCGTGTCCTCAGCACTCATTGTGAGCACTGTGGGTGCTGGAGAGAAGTTGGCCAATGCTGTCCCTCTGAAGTAATCCCCAGATCCCACTCACCAGGTTGACTTCACCCGGCCCTGGTAGCAGCCCCTTCTGCCCCATTCTGCAGATCTATTTAATAGTGGCTGGAGAACCAAAGAGCTGAGAGACCCTGCACTACCTCTTGCAGGGCGCCATCCCTCCCTCCATCCCTCCACCCTACTCACGCTGGCGGCTGGGGCGGCGGTGGTGCCTCAGGCCCGGGCCCGGGGCTACTGTGCTCTGGACTCTGCGTCCTCCCAGCCGGCCGTTCGCCACGGGGCTGCATAACTTCAGTCGCCAAACCCGCGACAGACAGCGCAACGCTGTTTGACTGATTCTGATCTTAAGAAGACGGCTCGGCCGCAATGTCCACTCCGGCGCTCGCCGGTCTCCGCAGCCCCTGTTTCTCGGCGCCGCCCGCCCTGCTTCACGCAAGGTTGCAGGACCAGCTGCCACCCCCAACCGGATCAGCGCTGCGCTGACAACTTTCCTCCGTTTGGGAGGCCCACTCCCATCCCCGCTCTCTTCCGAGGAGCACCTCACCTGTTAGGAACCTCGGTTAGCTTCAAGTTCCACTATCCCAGTACTTACCTGCTAGAATTTGCTGTGACTGACAAAGCACTAGGGTCCAGCTGGACACTAGCCCTCGAGTCTTATCCTCCGGCCTCCTTTTCACAAGCGTGTGGAAAGGCTCAGCGCTCCTACACATACTTATTTGAGCATTAGGCGGATGGGGGCTGCTAGGATCTGAGCGGTGCTGTATTATCTATTGACATGGATACAGCATTCTTGTCACACCCGGACTCGCCAAGGAATTGGGTGTCCTTTGACTTAAAAAAATTTTTTTTTCATTTATTTTATGTGTATGGGTGTTTTGCCTATTTGTGTATTATATATATAACGTGTGTGCAGTGCCTACGGAAACCAGAAGAGAACATTAGATCTCCTGGGACTCAAGTTACCAACAGTTGTGAGCAACTGGGAATTGGACCCCTGCCTGTCCTCTGGAAGAGCAGCTAGTGCTTTTAAGTCCGAACCATCTCTATCCAGCACCTGGTTGGTGGGTCGGTCTGCCTGCCTACTATTTATTACCTATCTATCTCTATCTGATTTTTCGAGACAAAATCTCTGTGTAGTCCTGGCTGTCCTGGAATTCGCTCTGTATAGACTGGCCTTGGACTCAGAGATTTGCCTGCCTCTAAGTGCCGAGATAAAAGGCGTGCGGTCCGGCCAGCCCCTTACTTGTTTAAAAAAAGAATTTTTTCCCTTGGGCGTGGTGGGCAGGGCTGTTTGGATTTTCAGACTTGTTTCCCCGGGTGGGAACAGTTGTTACTGTGTTTTATGCAGGGTTTTGAGCAGCGAGAGCCGCATTAGTGAATTTGTATGGAACCCACAATTTAGCAAATCTGCTGAGCCAAGAGCTGAAGAAGGCACCCTCCCGCCTGGAGACCGCCAGCTCTTTGCTGGAGAACCTTAGAGCCACCAGCAGGGGTAGGACGGGCGGGGCTCGCGAGAGGAAGTCTGGAGGCTCAGGGCATTCTGGGACCGGAAGTTCGGAGCATACTGCTCTGAGCGTCATGGCTGTGGCACGCTCTTCCCGGAGGTGAGTTGAATAAGTTGGCGTCTGGACCCCGGCAGGCGCTTCCTCCCAGGGTTCTTTACGTTTCTAAGTGTGACTGGCGGGCTGGCAGAGGTCTTGACCTGGTATAACTTGCAGGCGACTGGCGGAGTTAACAGTTGACGAGTTTTTGGCTTCCGGCTTTGAGTCCGAAACCGAGTCGGAGCTGGAGGACATCAATGAAGCCGCGGCGAAGGAGAAAAAAGGGAGAAGAACCTTCTCTAACAGGGAGCAGCGGAGCTCGCGCACATCACCCAGGTGAGAGCCCACACCTCCCTCCACCCTCCGGCCCTGGCGCACGGGGATCTACTTCCAGTAGTTCTTTGGTCCCAGGCTGTTACAAAGAACCGTGGGTTAGCCGACTTTGGGCCGATATGCGTTGGAAAATAGTGTAGAAGGCTTTTCTTTTTTTTAAACAAATCAAAACAAAACAAGAAAAGCACTTGTTCTGGATAAACCAGTGGGTGTGTTGGAGGAAAAGTAACTAAGGGTTGAAGGGAAAAACGGAGACTGTAGGGCGTGTTTGCCAGTGGAGATAAGGTCTCTTGGGGGCGGGACTTGATGTTAAATGACCGCAACTTGAGCACAATTTGAGTGAGAACTGCAAAGAAAAAGCAGGCAGCCCTTGAGGAATTGGAGTAGAGCATGGCTGTGGCAAAACAAATCCAGAAAAATAGCAAGCCAGAGTGACACTGAAGGGGCCTAGTTCTATAAAGTCTTTGGGTAAAATGGGAAGCTCTGTTAGGCTTAAGTAGTGAATTGATGTTAAGTAACATACAAAAGGGGTCTCTAAAGTTGTTGTGATTGGAAGAGTTGTAAGGTTGGAAATGGAGAGTTTTGAGGAGAAGCACACACAAGGTTTGGAGGTGTTATTGTAGGAGAGCTAATGACAGTTTACAATGAGATGACCATGGTGGGTGCACAGCTGGTCTGGGAGTGCCCTGATCTCATGCTGAATTTGAAATTGTTGTGTTGAAACAATGTCAAAGATACTGTATCTGTAATTATGGAAGAGAGACAAGCCTGATGATTTACCTCTGGATAATCCTCCTGCTTGGTCATTGATCCTATCATGAAGGGAATATACTAATATGGCCTCATTGATTATAACCAAATTGGCTATATGGAGACTTCCCCTGTTGGCTTTTCACTAGTCTTACTGACACCCATCTTCTCAGCCTGCATAAGGGGCGTGCTTCTGAGCACAAAGACCAGCTCTCTCGGCTAAAGGACAGAGACCCTGAGTTCTACAAGTTCCTGCAGGAGAATGACCAGAGTCTACTGGACTTCAATGACTCAGACAGCTCTGTGGAGGAAGAAGAGCAATTCCACTCCCTGCCAGACATGCTGGAGGTGAAACTTGGCAGCCTGGGCATTGGGGCACTTATGATTTCCATACACTCCCCCAGCTTTATCCTTTTGTATTTGGTATAGGAAGCAAGTGAAACAGAGGAAGATGGAGGGGGGGACAGTGACACAATGCCCAGAGGACTTCAGAGGAAGAAGAATGAGCCTATACCTGTGACCCTTACCATGGTGGAGAGATGGAAGCAGGGCGCCATGGTAAGAAGCAGTATAAGTTGGGTGGCTGGATCTCCACAGGCAGGAGACTTTGGCCTTGCCTCATTTGATGTATCTGAGACAGTAGGTGAAAAGACTATGTTTCTGGGAAGCACACAGAGAGGGTCTAAATGCCAGGGTCCTCTAGCTACATCTCCTTAATTGTAGTGTATAGTCCTGCCTACTTCGTTCTCTATCAGGGTCTTGGCCATTGTGGGGTGGGTGTAGAGTTTGTTTCATTTCTGTTAACAGGATACCACAGACTGGGTAATTTGTTTTTTGTTGTTGTCTTAGTTTTTATATATGTATATGTGTGTTTCACCTGAATATATATGTGTTGGTGTATCATGTGTGTAATCATAGTTAACAGATGGTTGTGAGCCACCATGTGGGTGCTGGGAATCACACCTGGATTATCTGGAAGAACAGTTGGTACTCTTAACTGCCAAGCCATCTCTCCAGCCTCAGACTAGGTAATTTGTAAAGAAATTTAATTGGCTCACATTGCTGGAGGATGGCAGGTCCAAGAGTGTGGGTGCTAGTCTTTGGTAAAAGCCTTGTGTTGTGATCCTTGTTTAGATATATCTTTTGGGTTGTTAGATATCAAGCTCAGGACTTATATATTCTAGGTAATCAACACTATCCTGAGCCCTGTGTCTGTCTTTTGTTGTTTTGTTTTTGTTCTTTGAGACAGAATCTCATTAGTAGTGACTGTCTTGGAGCTTGGTATGTAGAACTGTTTCTGTTTTCTGAGTGCTGGGATTAAGTATACACCACCAAACTTGTTCTTAGTGTCTGGAGTCTTGAACCTTATCATTTCATGTAATCTTGATTACTTTCCAAAGGATTGTACTTCCAAATACCACCAAATGAACTTGGATATTCAATTTCTATTACATAAGCTTTTTGGACCATAGTCAGACTTAGCATTATTTCTTCACCGGGGAGTGGGGAATGAGGTTAGTTTCCTTTGAATAATTTCACACTTAGAGGTTTTGGGACTGTTTTTTTTTTTAAACAGCAGGAGATCACTATGTAAATCATCCTGATAGCTAATCTTGAACTCTATGTAGAGTAGTTTGGCCTCAAAACTTGAAGTCTCCTTGCCTTTGCTTTCCCAGTGCTGGCATTATAGATATCACCTACCATGCTTAGCTTTCACATTGGTTTCTTTAGGGAAGAGAGTGAAAAGGGAGAATTCCCATATACTTTCTGGAGCAGGTTTGTGATACAGTATTTTCTCCCCTTTGTTTTGGGACTCTTGAGACAGGTTCTACCTATCCAAGTGGGCTCAATACCTATTTTGTTGTTAGCTCATGGTCCAGTGATCTTAGCCCCACAATTGCTCTGGGCCTGAGATTGTGGGTTAGGAACACCTTTTCAAATTGTAGCAGATTCCTAGAACCAGGTACTATGAACTACTCTTCTAGTGATCTTGATCTCTTGCCCCTTCAGCACCACCTTACTCCCAAGCTGTTCCATGAAGTTGTACAGGCATTCCGAGCAGCTGTAGCCACCACCCAAGGAGACCAGGAAGCTGCTGAGACTTGCAGGTTCCAGGTCACAGATAGTGCTGGTGAGCTGGGGACGACCTGGGCCAGGCTGCAATGTGACACCTATGTTCCCTATATAGACGAATGACACTTTTGTTCCTTGCAGTGTTCAATGCTCTGGTTACTTTCTGCATTCGAGACCTCTGTGGTTGCCTTCAGAAGCTACTGTTTGGAAAGACACCAAAGGATAGCAACAGGTAAGGAGATGGCCAGGGGTTTTGTCATTAAGTTAGAGGATGTCACAGAAAGCCTTAAGGAAGCACAGAGAACAGCTAATAAATACAGATAAGTCATGAGGGGGCTGAGAGTAGACATAGCCATGTGTCTTGAGGTACCAAATGCAGAAGAGCAAAACCTGAAAGAGAAGATGGTGGCAGTTGGTTGATACATTGACAGGATATGTTCATCTAGAGGCATCAGAGAATAAAGAGAGGAAAGAAACCAACAGATGGAGAGGGCAGAGAATAAGCCAGATGCTTGGACAGAAGCCTAAGTCAATGGCTAATACTACCCAAACTCTGGTGAGCAGTTGTCATGAAGGGACAAGTGAGATTTTAGAAACAGGGTTGCCCCCTGAATTGGATACAATGATTCAGGTGTCACACAGATGAGATGGTGTTGGTTTAGATACCTGGAAGGTTAGACAGTGGGGTGTCTTTAATGGGCTCTGGGTTTTTGTCCTTAGTACAGTTCAGTAGATCTTGGTAAACATCTACTATGTACTAAATACTCACTAATGAATAAGGTATAAAACTCACAGGGAATTGGTTGCTGTTGCCCAGTATTTAGCTATTTGGCAGGTAAAAGTTTGGAGTTTAGGTAAATTTAGGTAAAATTGAGTATATAAGTGCTTTTTTTTTTTTTTTTTTTTTTTTTTGGTTTTTCGAGACAGGGTTTCTCTGTGTAGCCCTAGCTGTCCTGGAACTCACTGTAGACCAGGCTGGCCTTGAACTCAGAAATCCGCCCGCCTCTGCCTCCCAAGTGCTGGGATTAAAGGCGTGTGCCACCACTGCCTGGCTGTAGGTACATTTTTTATAGTATATGGAATGTACAGGTCTACACGGCTTGCAACAGCAGTGATGACTGGTTAGGCCTCATAGGTCTTGAATGCTGGCTACAAGTTTGGATGGATGGATGGAGCTACAGAGACTCAGAAGAGAAATCTATCTGAAAGTTCTAGGGAAGATACTTTGGGATTTTATAGTTCACTTGTTCTAAACTCTGGCCAAGTTGGTGGCCTGTGCAAGGAAGGGGCAGGTGTTGCTTTCCAGCAGTGTCAGTCTGGACTATGCTCATAAAGGTCCTGATAAGCCTTTGCATCTACCAGCTATAAGGAGCCCTTTGGCTTTTGTCTATATGAGATCAGGTTATATGACCTTGTGCCTGGGCAGACGTGTCTGAATTTCAGGAATGGGGTGGGTGTATTTCCTGCAGGATGCTGCTGCCATCTAGCAGCCCACTGTGGGGGAAACTCCGTGTGGATATCAAGACATACCTGAGTGCAGTTGTACAGGTACTGTTCTAGTGGGTAAAGAATCCCAGGAGACCTGGTTATGTCTAATAGTCTGGTGCTCTCTTACGCCCCAGACTTTAATGACTTTCTTTTCTTTAGCTGGTAGCATGTCTGGCTGAAGCCACGGTATCTGCAGCTGTCCTGCAGCATATCAGCAGCTTGGTTCCTTACTACTTGACTTTCCCTAAGCAGTGCCGAATGTTGCTCAAGGTATGTTAACCTGTCCTACTGTGTTGGTGTAGCTAGGAGTGCTTATGCTACCTTTTTTGTCCTACTCCTGGCTAGGACAGAGGCAGCATTTGTGCCTATACTTGTTCCACTCCTGCTGTGTCCTCCACCCACCAAGGGTCCCAGTCTCCGATAGCCCTCAGTCCTTTCAGGGCAACATTGCTTAGTAATGTGAGAATAGGCTCCACTGAGGCCTGCCTGCTAGCCATGGAGGGTTCTAGGCCAGGAAAGGCAGTGATGTATCTTTGTCTTAGAGGATGGTAATTCTGTGGAGCACTGGTGAAGAATCTCTGCGGGTCCTGGCCTTCCTGGTACTCATTAGAGTCTGCCGGCACAAGAAGGAATCCTTCCTTGGTCCCATTCTGAAGGTAGTGTGAGTCTTCTGTTTGTTCATTAAGGTCTGTGTTGGGAATCAGCACAAGCGACTGGCATACAGTCTTTGTGGTTGATGGTCCTTACTGGGACTTGACACTAAACTCTGATCACAGTTTTCCTACCAAGAAAATCAGTGATGATGGGAACAGGAATCTGTGGTCTTATGGGTTATTTATTGGTGATGATGGTGGGAGGGGGCTCTTTTCCCCTCATCATGAGAATGTTATACCTAGAAAATAGGAACATGTCTGAGGCCACAACCAAGATCAGACCCTGCTGCCCAGCTCCAAGCCTGGGGTGGTGTCACCTGTATGCACTGTATGAACCCAGCATGAAGCAGGGCATCTCCTTCCTAGGCCTTCAGTCTGGTCCTTCCCTATTCCTCATCTTTTTGTTTGTTTGTTTTTCTTTTTTCTTTTTTTTTTTTTTTTTGGATTTGGTGCTGGGATTAAAGGTGTGCGCCGCCACCACCTGGCCCTATTCTTCATCTTACCTTTTTCTTTTCTTGCACCTTCCTCTCTTCTGCATATCTGCATATCTTGGATTATTTGCCTTGAGGCTGGTGGGTGCAGATGTGTAGGCTGAGAAACATCAGAGTCCTTGGGTGCTGGGAACCATTCAAGAATTGAGTCTGCAGCCGGGCGTGGTGGCGCACGCCTGTAATCGCAGCACTTGGGAGGCAGAGGCAGGCGGATTTCTGATTTCGAGGCCAGCCTGGTCTACAGAGTGAGTTCAGGACAGCCAGGACTACACAGAGAAACCCTGTCTCAAAACCAAAAAAAAAAAAAAAAAGAATTGAGTCTGCAACTGCTTGGCACAGCAGTTCTAATGGAAAGTCCTAGATGTTGGTAGGTGGCTTGGAACTGAACGGTGATTGCTCAGGTGGCTCTTAACTTTGGTTTGTCTGTCAGCAAATGTACATCATGTATGTGAGAAACTGCAAGTTCACCTCTCCCAGTACCCTCCCCCTCATAAGCTTCATGCAACGGACACTGACTGAACTGCTTGCCTTGGACCCCAGCGTCTCCTATCAGCATGCCTTCCTCTACATCCGACAGCTTGCTGTCCACCTGCGTAATGCAATGACTACAGGCAAGAAGGTACGTGGTCAGACCCGTCTAAGCCAGTTGTTCCGCCCAGGTCCTTAGGGCATGCTGGAAGTCACTTTTTCTGGCAGGGAAGAATGGGCCTTAAATGTGGACTTTACTCTCACCAGGAGACATACCAGTCAGTGTACAACTGGCAGTATGTGCACTGCCTCTACTTATGGTGTCGAGTCCTGAGTACCCTTGGTTCCAGTGAGGTCCTGCAGCCCCTACTCTACCCTCTCTCACAGATCATCATTGGCTGTATCAAGTAAGTTTAAGGACAGGGCTATGTTAGATTATCCTGGGGGTTGGGGGCAGCAAGTTCATCGGGATACTTGGCAGTGCTCTTGGTATAGGGCAGAAGTTTCTGATCTGCTAGCTTCTGTGAACTACATTGTACAAAGAATTTTCTAGGGTGGCCACACCTTAAATATTAGCTTTTGTGTCTATGGTCTCTGAGGAAGGGCCTGAGAAGATGAACTGGATATAGATTTCAGGCAGCTGGGCTTTGCAGTCAACCTCTACTTAGGTAAATAGGTTAGCTGTCCATAAAACACCTGTGTGTTCAGAGGCCTGCTTGGGCCCTTGTGCAGTTGGAGGTCATTCAGATCTAGTTCTAAGTGCTTTTGACATGCTGTGAATGTGCTGTACCTACCTCTCTGGCTAGGAGGGGCTCAGGAGCTTTCTCCTGACACTGAAGACTGTGATAGGAAGGGAAAGAGGCAGGTGGTAAAAGAAAACAAAGCAGCAGGTGGAGAGGAAAGGAGGATTTATTCAGGAGTGAATGAAACTAAGCTAAAGCTGGATGAGTGTCTTTCAGTCCTGCAGCTGAGCAGTGGGGCAGTACCCAGGGCCAAACATTTGGTGACTATTTAAATTACTATTCCCCATGGGTGCTATGAGTACTCATCCTGTAGGAGTGACTAGGATCTCCTGTAGTTGAAGCTTGTGAATGGAGAGGAGTCAGAGACAGTGGGCAGCTAACACTGATGTTTGGGCCTGGCTACCTGACTAGGCTCTGCTCCTTCTTTCTCCAGGTTGTTGCCTACTGCCCGCTTTTATCCATTGCGCATGCATTGTGTACGTGCCCTGACACTGCTGTCCCAGACCATCGGCACCTTTATCCCTGTTCTGCCCTTCATTCTCGAGGTGACTGTGCTAGGCACAACTTGGGTTATACTTAGAAATGTCTTTAAGAAATGACACCTCCTTCTCTGTGTCTGCCAGTGCTAACTTCTAACAATGGCCCTGTGGCCCTGTCAGTCCTTACAGATCTTCATTACAGTCTCTCCAAGTCTCACACTTACTATGACACCCTTCTTGTTTTCCTAGATAGACTTTATTCTGACCTCTTCCTTGAATCACTGTACCTGCCCTTGGACTGATTCAGGTACAGTGGACAGGATCTGGTCCAGATTCCCTGAGAAAGTGAACCACAAGGGTAGAAACCAAACCTTCTGCTGACAGTGTCACTGCCCTTTTTTTAATTTATGGTTAGGATAAAGGAGGATATTGGTATCATTTCTATATATTAGTTATCATCTTTTGCTCAGATAGAGAAAGACCATTTCCTACCCCCAGTTTATTATTAATCATTGTATCTGGTTCAGCTTCCAGCAACATGTTGTTATATAAGTTCTCTTGCCAGGACTTTCCTATAGAACCTTGCCTCTCTATGCTTCTACATGTACCTTGTGCCTCCTTGGTTTACCTGTTCTGTGTGGAGATGGTCTCCTAGTAATTGGGGAGGCATCCTTGGACCAAGAGGTTAGGCTAGGCTCCTATTTCCCCCTTTTCTTAGGAAGACCAAAGTATATAGCCTGCAAAGTCTGTGGGTTATGGAAAACACAGTCTCTCCCCTGAGACATGTCTCTCCTCTGTATTTCTTTGTTGCTGGTTGTATCCACAGTGCCTGGGTGATGAAGCCCAGATTCATAAAACCACTGTCTCTAAAGGTGATTAAGTGTATACAGGAATCCTTATGGTTATCTGTCAAGGGGCTCAGGGCTCTGGAAGGTGAACAGGGTCTGGAGGCATGTGTGTTGTTTGAGCTGCCTTTAGTTGGGCTGACTCTCTGTGGGTAGATTTTCCAGCAGGTGGACTTCAATAAGAGGCCAGGCCGCATGAGCTCCAAGCCTATCAACTTCTCTGTGATCTTGAAGCTGTCCAGCACCAACCTGCAGGAGAAGGCATACCGGGTGAGACGTGGGGCTATGTTTTAGTCAGCTCACAAGAACTTCAGGCTGTTGATCTTCAAGGGAGGGATTCTCGTTGTGGATTGTTTGTGGTTTCTTTTGAGACCAGATCTCTCTATTATGTAGACCTTGCTACATATTGGTTAGGCTAGCCTTGAACTCACAGAGATCCACCTCTCAAATGCTGAGATTGAGGTTTTTGTAGTCATGGAGCAATGACTCTTTAATCTTAGTCCATGTGAAGCTGGGTGTGGCTCGGGGGAGGCTCTGAGTACTGTTTTATAGCCCTGGTCTTAGAGATTAAGCAGAGTTGGGGTGAAATATAAGATCATGGGCATCATGAATCATCTGATGAAGTTGGGCCTGCCCCCTCAGGATGGCCTTCTGGAACAGCTGTATGACCTTATTATGGAATACCTACACAGCCAGGCCCATAGCATCGCTTTCCCAGAGTTGGTGCTGCCTACTGTTCTACAGGTATGTGCTCAACACCCGACTTTCCTTCTCTGGCCAGACTTTGGCATCCTCTTTGTGGCTAACTTGGACAGTCTTTTAGTAGGTTTGTCTTCCCCTTATGTTCTAGTCCTAGAAGACTAGCAATAACCTGGCTGCCAGATCCACTGGTGCCAGTGCAGGGAGAGAGTGATTGATCATTTGCCTCGATAGTTTGAGGAGCTTTTCTCTAGGGACTGTGGAACTAACTTCTAAAGGATTATAAGCCACCAACAAAGTTGGGCCAGGTCTGGGTAACTCAATCACGATCTCAAAAATTTCCAGCCCCTTCCCCAGGCTGGCAGTCAGGAAGTCTAAAGCCTGGGTTGGTCTGGTGCCCATTTTGCTTTTCTATGTGGTCCTGGTAGTAAAATGCAATTCTCCCTCTTTTCAGCTCTATCTGTGCCCCTTCTGAGAATCTGTTTGCTCTCAGCTCAGCTATTTCCCATCTTAGGCCCATCATAGGAGGGGGCTAGTATTGTCCCTTTCTGGAACTGGTAGGGGATTAAATCCATTACTCACAGGCTTGTTGGGTTTGGGGTGTTGCTCATACCTGATCTATATCTAGGTCAGGCTGTATATAGACACAGTTGTATGTGTGAAGGCAGAGGTTATATACATAGCTGTGCACATGGTTGTGTCACTGTTGCTTATATACTGTGGCATTGGCTCCTCCTGTGTTCTCTTGGCTGATGTCAGATAGTCAGGATACCTTTAGTTTTAGGCTCAACATTTTAGGTGTATGGATATGTGGATCTAGAGTAGGAGTTAGCAGATGTGTTTCAGTTAAAATCAAAATAGCAAAAAAAAAAAAAAGAGAGAGAGAAAGAAAAGAAAAAGAAAGAAAGAAAGAAAGAAAGAAAGAAAGAAAGAAAGAAAGAAAGAAAGAAAGAGAAAGAAAAAAATTAAGGTTTTATGGCTTCTCACAGCTCTTCAGCTGCTTACCTCCCGGGCTGCTGCAGTAGTACTCAGAAAGCACATGAGTGAAGCACATGAGCAAGGTCTTATGCCTGTGAGACCTAATTAAGAGATTGATAGCAGGTCCTTGTGTCTCCTTGTGATTATCACATGGCTCTTCACTGCTTGGACCCCCTTGGGGGTGAGGAATGGAACTGTCACTGGAGCTGTACTGAGTCCTTCCTTTCTGCAGCTGAAATCTTTTCTCCGGGAGTGCAAAGTGGCTAACTACTGCCGGCAGGTGCGCCAGCTACTGGAGAAAGTTCAAGAGAATGCAGAACATATCCGAAGTCTTCGACAGAGAGTAGCCTTCAGCGTGTCTGACCAGCTGGCAGTGGTGGGTTGGGACTTGGCATTTGCATTGGAATGGTGCTGCCACAGGTCACCAATTAGGGTGTGGTAGATGTTTAAAGGTTTTCCAGATGATCATGGCCCTGAATTCACCCAATCCTTAGGATGCTTGGGAGAAGCAGGTCCGTGAAGAGGGGACCCCTCTCACAAGATACTACAGCCACTGGAAGAAGCTGAGGGACCGTGAGATCCAGCTGGAGATCAGTGGCAAAGAGCGGGTATGGCTGGGGTCTGTGAAGATGACCTAGTAGAAAGTGGTCAAGCAGGTTATTTGTGAAGGGGTCTGGGCTGAGGGAATTAAGTTGGAAAAGGAAACAAAAGTAGAATGGAAAAGGAAAGGTGAGTTTGAGTGAAGCCTGTAAATTTCTGCTTACCTGCCAGGCAGCTGGTCCCATGTATTGCTATAGATGATGACTGGGGTGGGGCTGTGTTAAGCTAAGTTCTACCCAGTTCTCTTGGCCTCTCCCTACCCTCATTTGTTTTTGTTTTTGTTCCTTGAAGCTAGAAGACCTGAACTTCCCAGAGATCAAAAGGCGGAAAGTGGAAGACAGGAAGGAAGAAGACAGGAAAGAATTAAAAGACCTGTTTGAGTTGGACAGTTCTGAGGGAGAGGACAGCACAGACTTCTTTGAGAGAGGTGAGGCCTAAGGTGGGAGTGTGGTTGAGAGCTGTCTGTGTCTGGGACATTCATGTCTGGCTAGTGGGCAGACCTGTTTTGTTGTTAGTTTTAAATTTTATGTCTGTGTGTTTTGCCTACATGTATGTCTGTATCACAAATCCCCTGAGATTGGAGTTAGAGACAGTTGTGAGCCTCCATGTGGGCATTGGGAGTCAAACCCAGATCCTTAAACCACTGAGCCATCTCTTTAGCCTCTAGATCTGTTTCTTATACTATTCATTGACCCCTTATGTTTGAGCTAGGGATTCAGTATTGGTAATTATTACCATGCTGGGGCCTCCATATAGATGACAGAAAGGGCTAGTGGCCCCCTTGTCACTGCTGAGACCTGGGGCCCTGTTGGATTTCCAGAAGGCTACTGGACTAGCCAACCCTCCTGTGTAACTACTCATATTGCCTTGTTATTGCTCCTGGGGTTTGTGTGTGTGAGACGGTTCTTCATTTGCAGGAGATTCTGGGCTCCTGGAAGCTCACCAAGGAATGAAAGAAGAAGATCAGGAGGAAGAAGAAGAGGATGAAGAAGAAGAAGGTGCCAGCAATTCAGAGGGTAAGTAGTTTCTATTATGAAATAGACTGGCCCTGGAGTCTGTCTAGAGGCAAGGCCATGGTTAGGCAGTTCTCAGCCAGGCTTATGCCTCTCCCTGGGGTACCAGGCCTGCTGCTTTGTACTCTTTAGCAACCAGCTATATAGCATGCTGATAAATTTAATTAATGCTGTAATTAATTAGTGATGAGTAAGTAACTTCTAAAGCCAGCTTTTTCATGATATAGCAGAATTTATGTGGCCTCTTCTTTCTTTGTAGATGGAGACACAGACACAAGGGTAGATCTGAGTGAACTGTGGCAATTGGCTCAAGGACCACAGGATGAGCTGGAGGATCTTCAGCTCTCAGAAGAGGACTGAGGGCCTCCTGCCAGCTCCTGGAGGCCTTGAGGACAACAACTGTGCAGCAAGAGGACAGTAGACAGTAAACAGGGTTTTATTGTTACAGCACAAGAGAACAAGTGTACTAAGAGCCATTTTGACCCTGAAAGGGAACTCTTTCTGCAGAGCCTTCTGCTGCCCCAAGCAGGAGACTGACCCTGACATGCAGATTTGTCCCAGTTCAGAGTGGGGAGGGTGGCTCCATGGCCTCTCCACTTTGTCTTTGGTTTGTCTGCAGACTGCTGTAGTTACCCCTAGAAGGTAAATCCATTACTTTCTTCTTGAGCCATATGTTTTCCTTTTAAAAACACTCGTGGCATTTTTGCATCTAAAAAGGGGAAATACCCTGGAGGTGGAGTGGAGTGGGCAATTTCACTGGGTATTAGGGAATATGATGGTTGCCTGCTAGATCATTGGAGAAGTTGGGAAGGATCTGGGGCCCCTGGAAGCAGAGCTATGGTCCCTGACCCATTCTCATGCTTGGGTGAGGCTTGGCCTGTAGGCAAATGGGTCCCTTCATATGGGGAGGTGGTGGTTGCAGGGGACAGAGGTTGCTGTCCTGGGCTGAGCTCAGGTGCTTGCAGGCTTGGTGGCTGCAGTGGCAGGGCCACAGGGAAGCTGGCCATGTAGAAGACACGGCCCAGGCGCTTGGCCACCTGCAAAGAGATGAAGCTGGGTGAATACCTGCTAGGTAAAGGGGCATAGGAAAACAACTCCAGGTACAAAGAGTCCTTATGCCCTCTCTAGATTGATGAAAGCACTGGACATACTTACTTGTGCCCTGATCTTGAGGGCAGGCCCTAGCTTCAGTCCCATAGTGTTCAGAAGGTGCTCTTCTGTCAGTAGAGGCAAAGTTTCTCCATCTATTCCTTGTTCTCTGAATACCTGGGGACAAGTTAGGCCCATAGAGTGGAATTGTATGGCTTGCATAGAAAAATAACTCAGCAAGAGGAAAGTCCTTTTTTGTGGGGTATAGAGACTGGGCTTCTTGGCCTAGCCCTAGGGACCTGCCACTCCCCTCACCCTGGCATACTCGCCACAGCCAGAAAGGCCCCCCACGAAGTTGCAGACATCATCTACAGTCCATTTGTTGACATCCTCGGGGGCTGTGGTCTCCTGATCAGTGAAGAGCTCCCCCATGGTACCTGGAGATAGAAAGGATGTCACTTGGGCTTGGGCTTTTCCATTTCTTTGCCTCCTTCCCCATTGGCTGACCTTTCTCTAAATTGGTTAAAGTCCTTGGCTCAATGACAAAGGATTTTTCTCCCCATGGAACCCCCTATCAGTGGGTGGCTAGGGTTTCCCACCTGTGTGGAAGTAGGGGTGGACTGCTCCACAAGGGAATCCCAGGGGCAGTGGAGGGGGCAGTGTGGACCCTGATAGAAGCCCCTTTCCTTCTGCTCTGGTCCCTCCTGCTGGGGCTTGGCTGGGAGTAGAGGCCCTTCCCCTGGCAGCTGCTATCTCAAGGTCCTCTCCATCTGAGTCCTTGGATGGCTCCTCAGAGACATCTTGAGCCCAGAGGTCAGCCCCTGTCGTCTCCTTAGGTTCGCTGGGCTGGGCTGAGGCAGCACCAAGACTCCCCTTTTGGGACCGGCTTCGGGCAGACTCCTTGGCTGGGAGAGGGGGTCCTGGGCCTGGGGGTCCCTGGGGTGGCAGGGCCAGTAGTGGTGCTGAGCTGTGTTTCAAAACCAGCATGGAGCCACGTCGCTGGAGCTCGTCAGTACACTCAGGGATATGCAAGGCCACCTCTGGCGTTAGTAGCTGTGGCCGGTGAACACTGCCCAGTTCTTTCTGTCTGAGCAACTCAGACATCTCCAGCCTGGACCAAAAGGACAAGATGGTGGGAGTCAGCCTGGGCATGCTTAAAAGTACTCCCACTGATCTTCCTGGTGCTTACCGAGCCAAGCTCTGCTTCCTTAGAAGATCCTGCTGCCGAGCTAACATCTCAGCCTGGGCAGAGGGTAGGAAGCTGTAACCTGGGATAGAAAAAAAGGCTGTTGAAGCTGGATGCTCTGCACTTTTATCTATCTGCCTAAAGAGAGCCTTATAGGGATGCAAATGGCTTACATACCCGACTTTCTCACCTGGGGTCTGACACAGAGCTGTGGGCATCCCCAAAAAAGGAGGCCGAAGATGGGAGCCCATTGTGATATGGGGGGGATTCTGGGGCGACAGCAAAGGGGGTGGCTGTGACATTTCCCTGTAAACAGCAGAATAGTGAGCACATGTCTGATTCCATCTGTGCACACCCTCTCTTCCCTGTGATCACCTTCTGGGCGCATTCCTGTGACCCCTCTGGTGGTCACTGATTTACTGATTATGGCTTTTGCTTGTACACGCACACAGTCCATGCAGGCAGCTCCGATTAATCTCCCTGTGAGCACAGAGGCAATGACCCTATGGGCCATACTGCATCAATAATTACTGGGGTTGGATACCTCTCCTGAGCAGTGAGGGGAGGGCCACAGGACAGGGCAGTTAGTCATAATTTGTACATGTGGCAAATGCTGCAGTCTGACAGGGTTGGGGTGAGATAGGGTGTTTTGGCAATATAAACCCTTGGCTTAACTAGTCTGCTATGGAGACAGTTTGTACTGTGAACATCTCTGATGTCTCTATGGTGTTTATAGCAGGGTAGGGGAGGAGGGGGGTATATGTTCTTAACTCCAGATCCTCTGGCTGGTTGAAATTCCAGCTGATAAGTGGTGTTTTCCTTGCCTTCCTTAACATACCACCACCACCTGTGAGGGGAGGGTGTCTGCTCTCTCAGGGACCCTCTACTAGAAAATTGTAATAGCCCTTGGCATTCTTGCTGGGAGTGGGCATTCGTGCATATTTTGCCCCCAAAAATATTTTCTCAGGTCTTTGCTTAGCACAGGTAATTTTAGGGGCTTCCTTCAGTGGGCCTTGAACATGGTAAATGCAGTATCCATCAAGGGAAAGAAAGGATATTGGCCTTCTCAAGTAACAAGCACAGAATATGGGGCCTTGCTGAAATACCATCTTAGTACCTTTCAGAGAAGGATGTAGTAGCAGCTGGAACTGTTCCCTCCCGGTGCTGAACTAGGCCTTGCTTCCGTCGATGGCCTGCTGTAGATGAGGGCAGGTGTACTTCCAAGCTACTGGGACCCCTCAGTGTTGCAGTTGCCACTTCTTGGCGTACCCTTAGCAGATCTGGGAGGGGAGGTAATAGCAATGACCCAGATAAGCCCTCCTAGGATTTCCCCTTTCTCTCTTGGAGAGCAGGGCATTGACCCAGTGAAGGTAAGAACAGAATGGGAAGAGAAGACTCACAAGACCTGAGCCTGATTTTGTGTCACAGGCTGAAGGAGGAATAGCAGGGAAGGCAGTTTGCAATAGGACCAACAGGGTGCAGCTAGGCAAGTAAACTTGGAAAGGAAAATGAGTAAGTCAGTAACCAAAATGAGCTGGGAAAGAAGGGCTTCAACGGGCTTCAAAGTACAAGAATATTGGTACTAATTTGATTTGAACCTTCACAAGGTCAGAGGTGTAAGGACATAGGGCTATTCCAAGTAAGTGAGTGGGACAAGAGTCCATGGATTGGGAGAGGACCTCAAACAGAAGGCTGCCTAGGAAACTCCTTTCTAGACAGGAGGCAAGAACAGGAAAGACTTGTCATCCCCATAAAGCAATTCATAGCATACATGGTTATAATAGCAGATACCATTAACTAGCAGTAACACATGGTCACAGTTCAGCATGGTTGTGATATGTGCCCCCCACTGAATTTAGGAAGAGAGGAGGCTCTTAGCTCCTTTAGTCCCCCTAGCTCAAGCTCCATTTCTCTACCACATTGCTGCTGCCTGTTTATAAATTAAGTAACTGAAAAAGGGAGGTCGGTCTAGCTAGGGCTTGAAGCCAAATCCAGGAGCCTAATAAGCCCAGTCTACCCCAGTCATGCTCCATGCAATGGTGATTGACAAGCAGCTTGCTTGGACAGTCTCCTGCACAGACCAGCAGAGCTGGGGAAGCAATTAAAAAGAAAGATTTTTAAATTATTAACATTTAGTGAATTATTCAGGCTCTTGGTGCCTGAGCTGCCACCCTAGGGGATAGTGCCTTCTGCGAGAATCAGAAATCCTTTTCCCTTCCCTGAGCCCCTAGCCACTTGTGCCAGAAAAGACAAGATTTCTCCAGTGCTGTAGCAGCACAGGGTGTCAGAAGTCCTAGGTAGCAAGGATAGTGTGTCAAGGCTTGGCTTCCCTCAAGCAACCTGGGGCACTAGTGGCCACATCCTGACTGTGACACGATCCTATTTCTGCCATGCCCTCCCCATATAACTACAAAACCTGTAAAGTCTGATACAATATCAACATGACCACAGATATATTGCACTGACTACTGTGGGAGTGAGGAGAACCTAGCATAGGACAGAGTCTACATCTCTTCAACAAAGAACAGGTGAACAAATCCTTCTGTCCCACCCTCACCTGGGCTCTCCTCAGGGATAAACTGAGGACTGAGAGCAGTTAGGGTGTATCACTATCTGGAAGCCCTTCTATGTATCCAATACTGGTCTTGGTGGTGACCTCCAAACATCCAGATCCTTTTCTTGGGGTAAGCTTAGTACACAGGATGGAAAGTAACAGAGTTGGCACATTTGAAGTTGGAGTTGTGGGCGTAGCACATACCGTGGCTGGGGATACCCAAGTGATAGAGACGTTGAGTTTCCTCAAAGGGACCAGCCTCACTCAGGGCTGACATAAGCTGATGGTAGTGGTCCTCAGGGGCCATTGTAGACTCCAGCTCTGGAAACAGCAAAGTCTCTGTTGGACAGAGCACATGATGAGGACTAAGGGGAAAGTCGAGGCCTCCTCTCGTGATTTCCACCTAAGGTCTAGGGAACCCTTTAGGACACATGTTCCTCCCCTTTCCTGTGACCTGCCTCCCTTTCCTGAGTTGGACTTTCACCTTGGGGGGCCTTGCTTCTGGCCTTCTTCTCTGAAGAACAGTCACTGGTAATGTAGGGGCAGCTCAGCCTCTTGCCCAACAGGTCACCTGTAGAGGATAGAGTGAACCCCATCCAGTGCCTCATGGCATGGAAAGAAGGCCATCTCTGTCTTAGCTCAGTTTGGAACCCCAACCACCTCTGTTTTCTCTGACAGTTAAAGACCTTGTCCAATCTGGTGTCCCAGGCTAGAGAACAATGACAGGTAGATGCAGAATATAGTAAAGACACAAAGCAATCCTGATGCTGGCCTTGGGCATGTAAGTAGACATAATGAGAATCCACATCAGTGTTTCACCAGACTGTCTCCTGTAAGTTCATGTGCTTTCTCAGCCTCTCCTTGAGTGAACTGAGTGGCCTGCCTTTGCCACCTAGAATAGGGTTGGCCACTGTGCAGGTGTTGGGGAGGCAAGACCAGAAAGCATACTTCAAATCCAACCTACCTCATTCTGGGTCTTCACAGTCCTGCCACCAGAAGCTCGAGTTCTTCCCCAAGTAACTTTTCTGCTACACTAGTGTCTCAGAAAGGAAGTCCATGTCTCTCTCCTTGATGGTATTTGTCTGCCTGTGTATCTAGGTTCTGGGCTCTTGATGGGACTCCTAAGCAATTCACTCCATAGTGCAGAGCCTATATGTGCTATGTTTTTAATGAGGCCAGGCCCAGCCTCTGCTTACAATATCCCCAGAGATCATATCCCTACGTCCCAAATCTCAGGCATTAATTGACCCAATTCCAGACCAGCCTAAACACTGCTGCCCAGCTGCCTCTTGAGCTCCTGCCCTGAGGCTAGGGCCTTTGCTGAACAGCCCATACTATGATAGCTTCAAGCTAAGGTTCCTGTCTCTGCCCTCCTTATCCTCATCAGCTAGGGGAGTGTGGAGGAACAATTCTGTGGGTGATTCAAATCTCTATAATGCCCAGCAAAGGCTGCTTCTACATGTGTGCTCACCCTCCCCAAAAGCTGGTGGTACCAGCACCAGAACTGAATCCTATTTTTAAAAATTCCTTAATTTGTCATTTTTATCAGATTGGGGAAGTGTGACAGCAAAAATGCTGATCAGTCTCCACATTATGGCTGACAGAATGGTGCTAATAATTTATTGATCTCAATTACCTCACTGCTGTTACTCTCAGCCTCTGCCCCAGAAAAAGAGACAACATCTACTGTCTGGACAAGGGTTCTACCCATAATATCTCAAGGCAGATGGGTCCAGCAGACAGATGATGGGTATCTGGCTTCACTTGGGACCACCAGTATTGTATCAGAGACCAGTGGGCAGAAGGGGCAGCAGCTGATTTAAATAGGAAAGTCCCTTAGGTCTGTATAGCCCGGTCTCACTCATTTTGTACCTGTTGTTCTTGTCCCAACCCACAGATCCCCTTTAAGGATTAGGCAAGGGCTCTTTTCACAGCAGTCTGTTCTCACTTTAAAAGTAGCTACCCCCAAAGGAGAGGGAGAGGGACGGAGAGTCAGAGTCAGAGAGTCTTTCTATTCCTAGAGTTTGGGTAACAATCTGGTGAAGATGATCATGGAATAGAGGCACCTCAAATAACATTAAGTCCTGTGGCAGACTTAATGAAGCCATGTTCATTCCCAGCATACCAGGGTGTTGCTAACACCTTAGGAAGATGCACAAAATCATAAAACCTGCTGCAAGTCCTATAGTTCTCTCTACAATGAGAGTGGTACACTGGAGGAATGAATACCTACTATGACTGAAAGAAAGCCCTTAGGAAGTAGGAACAAGACCTTAAAAGACTGCATATGTGAATCCTGGGCACAATACACACTCCCATAGTTATGCATAGTATGAACCTTTGCACGCAGTGCAAAAGAAATAGTAGCCAGACAGATAACTAAACATCACAGAGAAACGTGTGTGTGCGGTACACAGACACCACAACAAGCATCATCATGGCTGTGGAAGAAAGTACACACACACAGACACACACACTAGTGGACCCAAGGAGGTCTCTCCATGAGCAGGTACAGGGGGAGGGCCTGTGAGCTCAGAGTATCTCAATCATTACAGACTCCCTTGACTCTACCCAATCAATGGGGCAATTTGATTTTATCAACTGCTTGCTCAGCTGCTTCCATCAGGCTGGGCCCGTCAGGTCCTCAGCTGTTCCAGAAGTAGTCCCCTACCAGCCCACAAAGTCTTTCAATCACATGGGGCTTTGATAAGGATGTCCACTCTGATGGACCACACCCACCCAGACTTTGTAAACACTGCAGCCACTACCAGAAACATCCCTTCTAGGACAGAAAGGCCCCTCAAGGCCTTCGAAACTCAGGTTTGCCCTCACTGAAGCCTTATGGCTGCTTTTCCCTGGAGTGCCATGATCTCTCCAGGTTGCCTCTCTCTGACTCCTGTGGCTTCCTTGATAGTCCTGGGAGCCTTAATGTATATGCTTTGCTCACTTTGCTCAGGTTCAGGACCCCAGGGAGACAGAACATGCTTCTGCTACATGAGCCATTCTCCAGGGGACAGTTCTGAGCTTAGGAGAGGCTTACATGATATCTGTCCCTCTGAAGAAAGGGTGGTGGATCTTAGACACTCTAAACCTACTCCAGCAAAAGCCATAAAGGAGCAGCCTCTGTTGCAGCCCTGTCTGCTTGGCTGGCTGAGATTAACACAATTACCATCACATGCAGCCCCAGGGGAAAGCCAGCCTTACACCTCCCCCCTCCTCTGCTGGCCTCTGGCTGCCAGCCAAAGTGCTCAGAGCCCAGAGCTGCTGATCAGAGACTTGGGGAGGACAGTAGGCTGTCTTTAGTTAGGATAGTGTGGCCCCATAGTCCCACTTCACCCTTGATATCTCTTGGATTCCTCACCTCCGGGTCCAAGGCCAATTTCCACGTTGCCTCTCTGGAAGTCACAGTGTCTTGGATGCTCAGGCATAACGAGGCAGCGACTTCGATGTACACTGGATATAAGGGTGGGGAGGTTGTTGTCCTGGCTGCAGCAGAGCAAGACAGGCCAAGCCGTGAGCTGCCTCATGGTTGGGAGTCTAGCACATAGTCAGCATGAGGGTGCATGGACAGTATGCACCAAGTATGCAAAGCCAGGTGCACAGCTCTAACAGTGACAGACCAAAGGGAAGCCAGGACCTGGCACTTACACCCAATTGCTGTTCTAAGGCAGCCCCTCCAGCTATTTTTCTTTGCAGAGAAAAGTATGCCCTGTCCTGCCCTGCCTTTGAGGACAGCCCACAGAGAAAGTAAGCTGTCAAACATGCTGCCAGGTCTGGCAGCAAGAACATGGCAAATATTTCCTAGTTTGTAGTTCTTTCAAATAAGGACAATGAAGTTCTGACAAGAGCTCTTAGGCTAATAATACTCATGCTCACTAGCAGAGTGCTAGCAGGCCTAGGTGACACACCATTCATGGGTGGGTTCAAGAATTCTAGTCAGGTCCTTCTGGCTTGGTATAACGGCATTTAACTCTTTTTTTCCTGTGTTTCTCCTTCTTGCTGAATCAGCTGAATCCTCATCCACAGAGCCCCATAGAGGAGAGGATGTGTAAGTGGGGATACCTTACCCTGAAGTTCTGTAAGCACACCCACATCAGTAGCGAACCCAGGGCAGGAACAATGGTGCCAAGCACTCAGCACATGCCCTCCGTGGCCCACCTGTGACAGAGCAGCTTTGGATTCTGGCAGAGCGTCTACGAAGTGACCTGGGAATCAACTCTAAACCTCATTAAATAGCTTCCAGCCCCTGCCCAGGGTGACTGGGGCTGGGCTAATCCAGGGCTGGCACCTAAGCAGATAAATTTCATCAGCAGACACCCCAGAGGGGCCCAGCCTAGAGGCCCAGATGTGGTGTTCTCCCCACCCCAGCACTACAGGCCCAGAGGGCAGGTGGGGGTATAAGTACTTTATAGGATTAATTGGCATGAGACTCATCCCCTGTATCCTCATCAGTGTTGGGTTGTCAGAGAGAAATGCTATCTCAGCATGAGGGAATTGTGGGCTAACTAGGTACAGGCTGCAGTACCTTCAGGGTGGCTCTGAGAGGGATCTCCTTCTGGTTAGGAGGTGAACCAGTGTCTCCAGGGAGGGGGGCAGAACACATCCTGGCCCACAGAAAGAGAGGTCTCCTACATGGACCTGTTTCTGGAAAAACCTGGTGACATCAGAGTCTCTAGGCACTGGATAACATGATTGCATGTGATACCTGGTCAGAACAGGACTTGAACTTGGGGCATCCATCTCTCATTCTGCCTTGGTAGTTTGTTCTATGAGCCCAATGGTGACCCAGTTCTGAAAACCTGTCCCTATAGCTTGGTCATTCAATGAAAAAAAAATTCTGCTGATTTTGTATAGGTCTAGAGATGCATTAATTATGCCCTTAGCATCATGGCATTGGGTTCTTGAAACTACAATGTTCCCTCTGCATCCTACTGCACCCTACCACATGTTACATGGACTAAGCCCTGACTATATCAGGAGGTTGAGGCATGGATGAAGAGATGGGTGGTTATGGAAGAGCCAAAATGCTACCAGGGGCCAGAAAGAGAAAAAGGTTGGTTTAGCATGCTTCCAAGGTCTCCACCCTATTTCTTTGGTGTTATCCTGAAATGCAGACTTGTTCCCTTCTCGGTCAGTTTAGTAACTCTGAGGTGCCAGAGGCTATGTTGCCCAAGGCTTCATAAACAGAAAGGGGGAAGTTAGGGCTCTCTGCTTGATCCAAGCAGGCAGGCAGTTTCACTGCAGGATTTGTCAGAGGACCGAAGACAGATGGACAGGTGAATCCGTGGAAACAAGTGAATAGACAGGTGGATCAAACACTTGAGAGAGAAAGATTCATAGACAGGAGAAAGAGTAGGCAGGCCAACAAGGCAGAACAAAGAGCTAGGTGGAGCAGGGTGGTGGTGGCGCACGCCTTCAATCCTAGCACTTGGGAGGCAGAGGCAGGTGGATTTCTGAGTTTGAGGCCAGCCTGGTCTACAGAGTAAGTTCTAGAACAGCCAGGGCTACATAGAAAAACCCTGTCTCATCCCAGCACTCTGGGAGGCAGAGGCAGGCGGATTTCTGAGTTCGAGGCCAGCCTGGTCTACAGAGTGAGTTCCAGGACAGCCAGGGCTATACAGAGAAACCCTGTCTCAAAAAACCAAATCCAAAAACCAAAGAGAGAGAGAGAGAGAGAGAGAGAAAAACCCTGTCTCAAAAAACAAACAAACAAACAAACAAAGTCAGGTGGAGGTAGCACAAAGCATCTTAGCCACCTACAGACCTTCCTTTCTAGACACTAGATCCACCAGTAAGTAAGCTGAAGGCTGTCAGTATCCCTTGGCCTGCTATTTTCTTCCCTTTATTTAGGTATAATCCTGGCTCTTGCAACTAAGGGCTTCTTGAGGGGCTACCAGACTGCAACTGTTGACACTGTGACAAACCTGTGTGGGCACATCCTCACCAAAGCCTGGTGAATGTGGGGAGGACCATAGGAGGTAAGAACTGCTCATGGAGGAGAAGCACAGCCACCAGCTTCCCTACCATCCTTGCTAACAAATTCATCATGTAGCATTTAAAGTAAAAGGCTCTGGGGGCTGGAGAGATGACTCAGTGGTTAAGAGCACTGACTGCTCTACCGAAGGTCCTGAGTTCAAATCTCAGAAACCACATGGAGGCTCGCAACCATCTCGTAATGGGATCTAACTCCCTCTTTTGGAGTGTCTGTCTGAAGACAACTACATGTACTTACATATAATAAATAAGTCTTAAAAAAAATTTAAGTAGCCGGGCAGTGGTGGCGAACGCCTGTAATCCCAGCACTTGGGAGGCAGAGGCAGGAGGATTTCTGAGTTCGAGGCCAGCTTGGTCTACAGAGTGAGTTCCAGGACAGCCAGGGCTATACAGAGAAACCCTGTCTCAAAAAAAAAAAAAAAAAAAAAAAAACCAAATCCAAAAAAAAAAAAGTTAAAAAAATAAAGGCTCATAAAATGTCATCAGTGTTCATAATGGTTCGTTAAAAATGTTCAGTTGAGCTGGGCGGTGGTGGAGCACGCCTGTAATCCCAGCACTCTGGGAGGCGGGCAGATTTCTGAGTTCGAGGCCAGCCTGGTCTACAGAGTGAGTTCCAGGACAGCCAGGGCTATACAGAGAAACCCTGTCTCGAAAAAAAAAAAAACAAACAAACAAAAAACCCAAAAAACAAAAAATGTTCAGTTGAAGTCAGGTGGTGGTGACTCACGCCTGTAATCCCAACACTTTGGGAGCAGAGGCGGGCGGATTTCTGAGTTTGAGGCCAGCTTGGTCTATAGAGTGAGTTTCAGGACAGCCAGGGCTATACAGAGAAACCCTGGCTCGAAAAACCAAATCCAAAAAAACCAAAAACAAAAACAAAAACAAAAATGTTCAGTTGATCTGGCAACTCCAAAATAAGGTGGAAATAAGTTTAAAGATGTTTTTATGGTAATTCAACTCCAGGATGCAGTTGTTGTTAATCACACAAATAATAAAACATCTGACAAGAAGCCAAGACAGGGCTGGGCAGTGGTGGTGCATGCCTTTAATCCCAGCACTTGGGAGGGGGAGGCAGGCAGATTTCTGAGTTCCAGGCCAACCTGGTCTAGAGAGTGAGTTACAGGACAGCCAGGGCTATACAGAGAAACCCTGTCTCAAAAAAAAAAAAAAAAAAAAAAAAAAAAAAACAACAACAACAACAACAATAAAACAAAAAAAAAAAAAAACAAAAAAAGAAACCCCAAAGAAACAAAGACAGATACCTCACATTTGTCTCTGACCACAGGAAGTTAGTCCCTTCCTGAAGGACTTTTCCTAATGTATTCCTCTGGAGACCCTGGGATAAGACTGGGCTCCCCCTGTGCAAAAAGCTACAGCTGAGCATGCTTACTCTCTACTCCCTCAAGAACTGGGAGACTGACTGGATCTTCCCAACACTCTAGTTTCCTTACCTGGTGACTTCATTTTCATCTCTTTGCTACATCCTGCATTTGCAGCCTCCACCATGCTTCCATATCATGAAGCATCTCTGGAGCTTCGTCCATGTAGCCCCAAGAAAACAACTGACCTGATAGGCAGGGGCTCCTCCAAAAGGATCTTTTCAAAACACACTTCCTTGGTGGAGAGCTTTCTGTGCCTTCTTTCTTAAGGACAAAACCCAGCATATCTATCATTCAACTCCCAGATCTTTAGCCTCTACCTGGGGAGACCTGTGGCTCTTCTCTTCTCCCTCCCTCCCTACCTTTCTTCATTCTTTCTTTTGTTTTGTTTTTCGAGACAGGGTATCTCTATGTAGTGCTGGCTGTTCTTGAACTCACTCTGTAGACCAGTCTGTCCTCAAACTCACCTGCCTCTGCCTCCTGAGTGTGCCAACACTGCCTCTTCCTTCACAGCTCTCTAACACAGCTTTGCACATAACCTTTTGCCCCAGTGAATTCTCTCTCTCTCTCTCTCTCTCTCTCTCTCTCTCTCTCTCTCTCTCTCTCTCTCTGTTTTCTGGACTTGGTTTTTTCGAGGCAGGGTTTCTCTGTATAGCCCTGGCTGTCCTGGAACTCACTCTGTAGACCAGGCTGGCCTCGAACTCAGAAATCCGCCTGCCTCTGCCTCCCAGAGTGCTGGGATTACAGGCGTGCGCCACCACCGCCCGGCTGCCCCAGTGAATTCTCATATGTCCTTCAAGATATCACTCATACACAACAATTCTCATCTCTTGGCCCATCTCTGAGAGGGATATCCAAGAATATTACAGCCTCAGTCTTTGAGCAGGTAGGATCCTACTACCCACTTTCCAGGTTGTACAAAAAGACATAGAAAACCTGGTGGATACTCAGGTCATATTGGTTCATATTTGCTAAGATAATGAATAAGAAAGGAGTCCATAGGGCTGGAGAGATGGCTCAGCAGTTAAGAGCACTGACTGCTCTTCCGAAGGTCCTGAGTTCAAATCCCAGCAACTACATGGTGGCTCACAACCATCCATAATGAGAGCTGAAGCCCTCTTCCGGTGTGTCTGAAGACAGCTACAGTGTACTTACACATAATAAATAAATAAATCTAAAAAAAAAAAACAAAAACAAAAACAAAAGAAAGGGGTCCATAGGCAGAGGAAGGAAAAAAGGCAGGCAGTGTAGAATAAGCAGGCCTAAGGGGAAGCAAAGCAATAAAACTTCCTGATGCCTGTGATGTGTGAGTAGATGTCTCCTACCTGCAAGATGTTTCTCTGAAGGAAATATTCACATCCCAGTGGGTGTGGACTCTAAAAAGGGGGAACAGAGGGTCAGCAGGGCTCCAGAAATACAGCTGGACAGAAGGGTGAATATAAATGTGGTTCTAGCAGCTGGACCAGTGGTTAGGGCAGTGCCGCATGCCAAGTTAAATGTGCTGCAGCTACCACTGGCTAAGCTAGAGTCAGCTTCTGGCTTTACCAGAAATGAATGAGGACAACAGTCCTTACCTCACTTTACCCTGGGCACCCAAAGTAGCCTTGCTACAGGCTTCTCTACATTTTCTTATTGTACTGAATCTAATTGTTAGAACTGCTTCACCCAATGTGTGACCACAACAATGAGAAACCTCACAGCAGCCACCTGAGGCAGACTTGGGAGCATCCACAATCTCTAAGGGCTACTGCCACAAACTCTAACCCTAAAAGTGACCTCTGCACAGACATAAAGTACCTGGATGACATGTCAAGAAAGGTTTCTGTCTGTACTTGCCCCTCACAGTATTTGCAGACCCTTAACTTTGATGCCCCACCCCACTACAGGAGCCTCCTGCCCTGGCCGTGGAACAAATACCTTCTCTTCATGATATGGATATGTGGATCATCCTCTTGCTTCAGGCTCAGCTGCTGCCCACAGGCTGGGCCACTTCCATCACTATCACCATCACTGACTGAGAAACTGGGTGTTCTTTCTTTCTTTGGGGCATGTGTAGGGGGTAAAGTGACTGTTCTCTTGTCAGCCAGTCGTCCACGGTTCTGAGAAGGTGGGAAGAGGAGGTTAGGTTAGGCCAGGCCCTCAGCCTCCAAGACCTGGTCCAAGGTGCAGAAGTCCCATTGCTGTAGACCAGCTCACAAAGATGGTAGTGTGGGACCCACATGCTCCTGTCCAATTCTCTGTAGCCTCAACCTGAGTGATAACTCACCACACATGGTAAACCCTACCTTTCATATTCTAGAGGGTACCTCTCAATCCAGTTCCCTTCATGGGTTCTGGAATCTGCTGGGATCTGTATGCAGCCTGGGGCAGGATTCTAGTTCCATTCTCTCTTTCCATTGTCAGTGTTGACAAACGAAACCATCAATGAATAGTCATTTTTCTCCCCCCATACCAGCCTGTGTTTCTGAGATACTGGGCATACTAGGCAATGCTCTGCCTTCCGGCTACAACCAACATTCCTTTTTCCATTTTGTTAGTGCTATACAGAGCCTACCTTAGGGTCAATCAGAAGCCTATGACTGGGACTTAGAGGAATTGGTGTCTTCCTGAACTGCTGGTTCCTTGCAAACTGCAGGCCTGGTGCTTATAGGACAGAGGAGGCCAGATCCTTTGTCCCATTTATCCCTATTGGCACAGATTTTCATAAAACTTTTTTCCTTTTCCTTGCATCCATGTAGAGCTGTGGGTTCTTGTGCTGGGCTCTGTGCAAAGGCATGTACTCAGGTCAGCCACATGCACCAGCTGAGCACTGTACAGAGCAGCATAATTGAGTGCTCCAGCTTCAGACTCAGGGCTTTCTCTGTTCCTCCAGTATCTTAAAGTCTTTCTTCTCTCAGGAGAAAGAAGGAAATTACTGGTTAATTTTTAGTATGTGGGAAGGCATTTTCTTATTTAATAACAGGCCCCTCGTTCTGAGTGGTACAAACCTTAAGAATATCCAATTCTGCCAGGTGGTAATGGTGCACATTTTAATCCCAGCATTTGGGAGGCAGAGGCAGGCAGATTTTTGAGTTCAAGGTCAGTCTGGTCTACAGGGTGAGTTCCATGACAACCAGGGCTACACAGAAAAACCTTGATTCAACAAACAAAACAAAAGTGAAAAAACAAAACAAAACAAAAATCCACCACCACCACCAGCACCACCAACACCACCACCAACAACAACAATAACAACAAAGTATCCAATTCCATCTCCTTATCCAGTCTCCAAGATTTCCTCTGACATCTTTACTCTTTGCCATTGCCAGAAGGAGAGGTCCTCATCACACTCATGAGCTCAGGAAATTTTAACCTTCCTTTCAAGGGAGGAGAAAGGAAAATCCTGTCCCTAAGTCATCCAGTACTTATTTGGGCTGCTACCCTTAGTCATGTCTTCCAATACAGAGGTACCTCTTCAGACACCTAATTGTTATCATTTCCAGATAAATGGCTTGTCTGCCTGTACACTGTCCCACTTTGGGCTCTGGGAGCTGCGCCCTCTGCCTTATCTTCACTCAGGAATCTTTTAGGGCCTGCCCTGGGGCACTTGCCAGAGTAGGTGATATGGATCCTGTAGTAAAGTGGCGTGAATCCTTATGGCCTGGGGGCTGACCTCAGGACAAGAGAGTTATTTCTATGGCCCTGTTTAAGATCTATCTGGTTTTTGTCCTGTACTGTTCTATGAACAGCAAAGCGAAGGTAAGATTGCAGTGGGGAAGCCATTCCATAATTCCTGGGCTTCATCCTACAGACTCCATAAGCTATTCCATAATGGCTGGGCTCCATCCTACAAGCCCTATATCTATCAACCTTGTGTGTCAGGCATCTGTTATCCCACAGGCTTAGGGAATCCTTTCTATGACCTCTTGCTTGTCTCTCGATAAGAAAAAGAAACATTTCTTTCTGCTTTCTATATAATTGGAAGGAAATGACTCAAGGCCCATGAGACTGCCACTTGAAAAGGAGCCAGAGCCACTTGGCTATTGCGAGCCTCAGCCCCATGTTACACATAGCTGGGCACAGGAACCTACCTGCCTGCCCCTTCCACACTCTAAGGGTATGAGGAGTTGATCTTGGGTGGATACTTTGGGGATGACCCATGAAAAATGGTACCAAGGATCCAGATGACCATCCTGATATTACCCAAGGATATAGCTTCCCTTATATACTGGAAATGTTAGCCAATCCTACTACTTAACAAAGCTGAAACCTTGGCTCCTAACTAAGATCTAGTCTTTTTCATACAGTGCCATTGTTCAGGGACTCTATGTGCACACTGTATTCAACTACTGGGATATCTGTGATACTGATACATATGTGTGGTCCTGATTGTGTGGTTATGGAATGAGCTGCAGTGTGAGAAAGGTAAGAAGGTTTTTCTAAGAAGTGTTAGGAAAGGTAGTCTCAGGTGGGAGTTGTCTCCCATGCATGGTAGGGATTGGGGACCCTAGATAAGCAGTAGGCCCATTCCTCTCAGAGCTGCAGCTTTCCCACTTGAAGTGAGGGAGGGACCTGGCTACTTATTTCCCAGTCTTAGGTGGTTACTCAATGGGCATTGGTTTGTAAGCAGCATGGTTCCTCCCACCCAAACAGAAAACAACCCTATAAGCCCAGTGAGGACCCCTCTCTCACACCAGCTGTCTGTAGGGTGCAGCAGTGGAGAGATTTGGTCCCAGCAGCTGATGATCTCTGTACTCAACCAACGTGCTGGGTGAACCTAGTATGTGTGATAGCCTGAGGCTATCGGCCTATATTAGATCTAGTGGGGTAGGCATGTCGATCCTCTTCACTTGCTCCACATGCGTGAGTTTATGGTTTCCAGCATGTCCCTCAGGGTCTACAAGGAACCATGAGGATACCCTACCATTAGCCCAAATGAAACAAACTTGGGTGGTCAATTGGGTCCTATCAGGGCACCTCTGTCTCGCTCTGACCCTACAAAGGGGATGCTGGGTAGAGCTAGGTACAGCCCTAGTTCAGCACAAAGACCCCTATTGCCCTCCTCCAGGTTCTTTAACTTATTCCATCCCACCCCTTGGTTTTTCGAGACAGGGTTCTCTGTGTAACCCTGGCTGTCCTGGAACTCGCTCTGTAGACAAGGTTGGCCTCGAACTCAGAAATCCTCCTGCCTCTGCCTCTCAAGTGCTGGCATTAAAGGCATGTGCCACCACTGCTGGGCAACTTAACCACTCTCTTGAGGTAACCTATTTTTCAAATGAACCCCTCAAACCCTTCCTGCATGAGGACATGCATGACTGATCCCTAATCTCTCTTGTTCTTCATATCAATACACTTTCTACCTTTGGTGGGAATCTCTAACCAGTCCCAACTTCAACTCACTAGATACCTATACAACAAAGATTCCACCTTGACCAGCCTATTCTTTCAGGTCTCTCAGACATTTAGGCCCATGCTGGGTAGGATTCTAACTCAGCACTCCAGAGACACAGGTTGCTTACACTCAAGCCTGGAACTACTCCAGAGCACAGTCAAAGCAAGTCAGTACTGTCATGCCTCAGAATGAGCACAGCCCCACAATCAGCATCACTTCCAGATGAGCCAGATGATTTGGTAAACTCCAGATCTGTGCAAAGAGAGTCCCAAAAGCCCAAGTTGAGTGACATGATCCAGGAACATGGCTATGGACCATTCCTATGATCTAAGTAGAAAGAGTTCCAAGGGTAGAGGTAGAAGAACTGGAGAGAGGTGACTCATTGTTTAAAATTACTTGCTGCTCTTGCAGAGGACCGGAGTTTTGTTTCTAAACATCTATATAGTGCCTTAATGCTGTATGTAATTCTAGTTCCAAGGTATCTGACACCCTCTTTTGGTTTCATAGGCACCAAACATACATGTGCTGTACACACATACATGCTAAACAGATATGCACATAAGATATAAATACATCTTTTTGGATTTGGTCTTTTTTTTTTTTTTTTTCGAGACAGGGTTTCTCTGTATAGCCCTGACTGTCCTGGAACTCACTCTGTAGACGAGGCTGGTCTCAAACTCAGAAATCTGCCTGTCTCTGCCTCCCAAGTGCTGGGATTACAGGCGTGCACCACCACCGCCCAGCTATAAATACATCTTTAAACACACAGAGAGACACACACAGACAAACACACACAGACACACACACACACCACACACACCACACACACCCTCACCCTGTATCCAACCTGAGAGGAGATTCTGCACCTGGGATCCCTTCCTAAGGAACAGTCTGGGAGAGTGCAAAGTAACCCATTGCCCTATTTTCTCAAGTTCCTCTAGCATGTCTGTATGGCTGAAGTTAGGAGTCTCAGTCCCAAACAACAAAGTCATCAATTCTGAAGCAGAAACCCAGCCCTTCTGCCCAACAAGCTCCAGCTTATCCCATGTCTCACCACGGGTGAAGATATTCTACAGCCTGGACAATCGCAGATCGGGGGGTGCACTTGCAGGATCCCCTTGGACATAAGCGTCTTCAGGCTTTTCCCTGCCAGGAGACGGAGCAGAACATGTGAGGGAGAGGCCAGGTGCAGGTAGCATTGCATCCTTTTTAGAGGCATAGTCAGTCGCAAGGCCAGACCTCCCTCCTACCCCCCAAGGCACACGAAATTCACAATCTCTCACATCCACCATAGTTCAGCCTCCCACACGCAATTCTGTTCCACCCGTGGGGCAGCTGCTTAGGAAATGCGCTGGGTTCTGAAACTCAAATTCTGAGCGAGTCCCCTCCCCCGCTCAGCACTCCAACCTCTCCAAGCTGATCCCAAGGGAACCAAGAGGCTAGGTGGGTTGAGCCCTGGATGAGGTAAGAGCTGTGGAGGGAATCTGGCCTGCTTCTCCATTCCCTTCCTCTCAGGAAGAGGCAGGCCTCGTGGGAGGGGGGGGGGCATGACCCCGTAAACTGAACGCAATCTGGTTCCTAACTTTTTTACTCCAGCCCTAGCACTTACTGCATCTAGCTCATGAGCCTCCACATCGCACCTTTGGACCCACAGTCCAACAGGCTGTGGGTGGCAGTACCGCCAATGTAGTTAGGTTCCGCTGTCCCCCACCTGCCCACACAGCCTCCAGTAGCGCGCATTCCACTAGCGCACTCTTGTCGCAAGTGCGCCCCACCACTCCTGCCAGGAACTGCTGGCTCAGCGCCAGTAGAGAAGAGGCGTCCCTCTCATGGCCTCTCCCGAATTCCGGTAAACTTCCCCTGCCTTCAGGCCTCCCGGATCTTCCGAGCTAGGGATCTGCCGGTTTGTGGATAACCCGGAACCCCAGCGTGCTGTTGCTTGGGCTGAAGGGATCACAGAGGCTGAGACCTCTGCTGTGTCCACTAAGTCGCCCGTGCGTGGGTGGACAGGTGGGGCGGATGTGGGGTGGAGAAGGGTATCCCTCGCACTAGCCCTGTAACTGCAGCGCCTCCTCTGGGCTAACGCTAGGTGTCCCAGGTGAGGAACCTGGGGAATCCAGGGACCGAGACCGCACCTTTGTGGCGGATGCTGCGCTTCCAGTCCTTTGCCGTCTCGCGGCCGCTGACGAACTGGAACTCGTTAGGTGTGAGCCACTCGCCCCTGTGGCGGATGGACGGGCCCTTGCTGCCCTGGCAGAGTTTGCGTACGTAGAGCAGCGCGCGATTGTCACCGCACTCCACCTCGATACACGGCTCACCATTGTCTATCATCGGCTGGAAATCCGGTGCCGAGGCTGCGGTGGCTGAGAAGTACTGGAAGGCACCCGGGTCTCTGGGCAAGTAGAGATGAGGCGCCGCCTCATGCAGGTTTAGGTAAGCGCGCCGGGGGCAGAGCGAAGGAGCCAACAGTGCCTCGTAGCCGGAGGCTGAGGCGGGCAGCGAAGCGGCCGAAGGCAGGGCTGCTGCAGCGGGTAGTGGCGCCAAGTAGGCGGGCAGTGGTGGCAGCGGCAGTGCGGCCAGGGTCGGGTGGAAGGTAGCCAGGGCCAGGGCCAGGTCCTCGCGGCCCGGGAGCTCTTTTTTCACTGCTGGCATGGCACTCAGATGAAGGTTTTCTGTTGGTTGTTCAATTTATTTTGGTTGAAGTTGGGTCTTGGTCAGGGAAACCCTGGATGGAGCCTGACTACGCACTCACTGAGCCAGCTACTGTGCTTCAGTGCTCCTAACTGATGCAGCCGCCTTGCTGGACGGTTGTCTAGCTGGTTAGCTTGGCTTCGACCGCCTCATGCATGGTGCTCTTGGAACTGCATAAGAACTTGGGCCGTGCCTCCCAAGTCCTAGGCTTCTGCAGAGCGTCTGAAGTCCAACTGCACTCCCGCCCAGGGCCAGTCCTTGCCTCAGAGCTAGGCTGAGCCGGGCAGTGAGAAGTTGCAGACTCCAGTCGTGCTCGTAGTCCAGGCGGGCGTTCTAAGCCTCAGCCCCGCCTTTCCCCGCCCCACAGCTGCCCCGGCGCACACCCGCGTCGACTGTAGTACTTGGAAGACTCGCCGCCGCCGCCGCCGCCGCCGCCACAACTTGGCCCATTTTAACCGCTCTGGCGCGGCGGTCGGGCGCGGGCTCCGGCGGGGGGTGCGTGAAGGCCGACTGGACCCTGATGGCATGAAGACAGAGGCACAAGGCTGTAGCCCCTGGCTTTCCCCCAGTTGGGTGGAGGAAACCAGACCCTAGAGTGTGGGTGCTGAGTGTAAGACCCCAACTGTGAGCCTAAAGGAAAATGGGGTAGTTTGAACGATAGGTGAGTGGCCTTTTGCTGAAATGGCCTTTCGCTGGGATGGTCCCATTTCCCCTTGAGTGTGAACCTTCCTCTTAGACTGTCTCTACGCATCTGCAGGGTCTGTATTTCGATTGTGGAGGGTATGAGTCTGTTTTTAAGAACAACAGTTCTCTGTCAGTTTTCTTTCACTACCCATTTCACAATGAGTTGGTTCACTTGATCATGTTTGCAGGTTTTCTCATTTCACATTTGGTTGACACACATCTTTTTAGACTTTGATGCCTCCCTCCAGGGCATAGAATGGGGCGGGGGGGGGGGACTTAATAAAATCAGGGTGGTAGTAGGTGGTGGTGGCAGTTGCCTCAACAACTGTGCACACCAACACATTTTTATCCCCAAAAGCCCCAAATCCAGGAAAGAGGGACCTGCCCCACATCTATGTTCATCTTGGTATCCTGAAGGAAGCAGATTAGCTGCATGACAGGTTCCTTACCTCTTCTTTCCTATATTTGTATAGAATCAAGATAAGCATGAAGAGAAACTGAGAGATCTTGTGGCTTTGTTATTAGCTTACAAGAGGGGTCGGCATATCTGTCGATGTGTCATGTTGGGTGCACTAGAAAGTGGCTCCTTGTTTTTCCCTGCCTCCCAAAATGTACCTGGCATCCTCTGACTTTGTCCTGGGGGGCTGAGCTGGGAAGCTTATCTGTACAAACATCTCTCAAGGTAGAGCATGGAAGAGAGGAAACAATGCCTCCCGCCACTTTCCCTATTGACCCATCACCCACTAGTATGAAGCTGGTTACTGTGGTAATTCTACTTTCTCCACCAACAATGAGACTGTTTCATATCCATTTGCCATTCCCAAGTTGACTTGGAGAATGAGATCTGCACATGTTCTGCTCAAATGAGGAATGTGCTAGGAGTCTAGAAAGCCCTTTCACTCTTCCTAATAATGTTATTTTTCATATCTGATCTGTTGATGTTTCAGTGGGTAGATGGAAGTGGGTGACCACTCTTTTCTTCACCAAAATTCCTGGACACTAGTATGTCCCTTACATCAAGTGTGACAGACAACAAGCCTTCTTCTCTCTCTCTCTCTCTCTCTCTCTCTCTGGTCTGTGTCTTGTCTAAGGTATGATGTGTCAGTTTTATTGCACAGGTGCTGCCTGTGATCCTTTGCTTTTGAGAGTCCATCACATTAATGAGTAGTTGTGGCACACGTGGAGAGACTGTCAGGGCTCCTGGCTAAGGCCAAATGTGTTCACTGTCTGGACATAGCCCCTAATCTTGCTGCCAAAGACATTCCCCTAGCCTAGAGCTTCTCATGTTAATCTGTACCTGTGTACAGAGGTTTTGGCTTTGAGATCTTCTGTGTATTTGGAAAGCACAGACTTAGATCTGAGAAAGCCATTGCTTGGAGTGTGTATGTGTGTGTGTGTGTGTGTGTGTGTGTAGGGGGCTGCACAAAACAATCAGCCTAACCCCATGCCAGTCTTGTCACACCTAGAACGCTAGTACTTTTCTTGAAAAGAAAGACCCTGGTTTAGGTTTAAGGCTGGAAGACCCTTCCCTTTGCCCACTGTGCCATTCCAGGATGTGACAAGGACATCCCTTTCAACCTACTCCTTTTCCTGGGATAGAGATCACTATCCATGCATCAGGCTTCTTTTTGAGGACATTATACTTGCTATACCTGTATCCTAGTCTGGAATACCTGGGACACACCTTCCTCTGTACTCCTCAGCATAGAACAGAGGCTAGAAGGAAATAGGGTTGGTATTACAATCATCCAAGCAGCCTACACCTACGCTACAGCCCCTCCTCCACCCAGGAGGTCCCACCCACTGCCTTTGGCATGGCCTGGTCGCTGCTCCTGGTCCCCCTGTTTGGGGCCCTCTGCTTCAGGCTGAGGCTGGAGTGCCACAGTAGGAGGGGGAGGAGAGTCATAAATAACCCTGGTGGCTGTGACCTGAGATATTTAGGAGGGGCTTGTTCTGGTCATAGACCCCTCTGTCCCAAGGCTTCCCTGTCAATTTAAGATCGCCCCTCTCTCAGAGCTCCTTTACTCATCTTCCCACAAATTATCTGTTTACCAAGCCCAGATGTGGTACAGTCCCTTGAAAGAGGGAACTAGAGGTTCAGCTGTAAGAAGAGAAATGTCTGAGACTATGGATGTGATCAGAGGGGGTACTGTGAATAAAATCTTAGTTCATCATCCAGGCTATCTGCCTGCTTATGGTAATGGGGATACAAACCATGCAGGTCTGGACCCTCCCAGAGTATACAAACAGATAAGTTCAGAGCTATAGGTTCACAGATGTATGTCTCAGTGGACACAGAGCTATGAGGAAGCACACCTGTTCACACACATGTTTAACCACCAGCAAACATATGCATGTTCAAAGTACACAGTAAACATAGGTGGGTCTCAACCTGCATCTACAATGCTGCTTCTAAAGTTCCTGAACTTGAATGAGCATGATGGTGCACAATGCATAGGCATCCCCCCTCACATGTGCACACAAAGCAATCCGTTTCATCACAAACAGCACAAACAAATCGCATAGCCTTTTTATGCCTTCTTACCACTATATGGGAGTGTTGTAGAGAGATGGTGACAGACCTGCAGTCACTAGTACCAAATGAACTTTGCTCCACAAGTTTTTCTGCCAAGACAGCATGTTTGGTCTATGCGTCTAATTGATTGTGCTGTTGGACTTCAAGATAGAGGTTAGTGGTAAATTAGCTGATGCTTCCTTAGACATTTTTGCAAGAGGGTCAGACCTTCCTGCAATGTGTCTGCTTCTGGTCCTGGTCAGTTACAGAGGTGTTTCCCTGCTGGGACATGCCTCGCTGAGCTGGCTATAGGCCATGTTATTTCTCTCAGGAGAAAGGAGATGTTTCTGAGGCTGGGCTTAACCTTTTTTCACCCAAGGAAATGGAGATGAGCCTAAGCTTAGACTGGTACCACACATGTGGGTGTGTAGGGAGCATTGCCTTGCCAGATGCACTCCAGCAGGTGCCTACAGAGGCATGCAGACCCAAACCCTTGTTATGTATGCACTGATATGATCATGTATGCTGACACATTCAGTGACCCAACACAATTCTTAGATCTTGATCTAGTATCCTTGGCAGGGATCTTCTGTCCTCACTTGATCTGCTTGCTCAGCCCCTCCCTTTGAGCAGGGCAGAGAGTTTCTGGCTACTATAGAGATGGGGTAGCCCCTGCCTTATGGCGGCTTTTCCAGCGTTGTGATAGCCCCATTGCCTACCTATTCTCTTCTTCAGACACTTGTCCTGGTGGACTATTATATACCTTCGTGTCTCCAGAATATTATGAAGAGTTTGGTTATAGGCACCCTGTACTAGCTAGTTTTGTGTGTCAACTTGACACAGGCTGGAGTTATCACAGAGAAAGGAGCTTCAGTTGGGGAAGTGCCTCCATGAGATCCAGCTGTGGGGCATTTTCTCAATTAGTGATCAAGTGGGGAGGGCCACTTGTGGGTGGTACCACCTTTGGGCTGGTGCTCTTGGGTTCTATAAGAGAGCAGGCTGAGCAAGCCAGGGGAAGCAAGCCAGTAAGAAACATCCCTCCATGGCCTCTGCATCAGCTCCTGCTTCCTGACCTGCTTGAATTCCAGTCCTGACTTCCTTTAGTGATGAACTGCAACGTGGAAGTGTAAGCTCAATAAACCCTTTCCTCCCCAACTTGCTTCTTGGTCATGATATTTGTGCAGGAATAAAAACCCTGACTAAGACACACCCTCTTCATTAAAGAGACATACCTGGAATTTTGGCATAGTCAGGGTTGACATCTTACTATTAGTAGACACTACCTAGGTTTGTAGTACAGGGGTGTGGTATATAGGGTATGTATTGAGATCTTTTCTGCATGCCCCGATAAGGCATGCAAGAATATGGCTGGGAGAAAACCAGATTGGCCTATGATCCTGGATCCCAAGTTCTAGGTGCTTGACTGAGGTTTCTTGATGCCAACAAAGTTTCATCTAACATTGACTTCCCTGTGTGCAGTAAGTTTGTGTGGCAATTTTTCTTTCTGTGGCTCTGGAAAGCAGAACTCAGGACAAGGGAAAGCTAATGGAACCTCAAAATAGATAAAACCAACTAGAGTTGCCTGGTAACAGCATTGGCTGAGTAATGTCCCCTGAGCAGGAAGAAGCTGATGGCCACCTACAGGAAAGTAGTACCAACTCAAGAGAGCCTGGTATAATGATCAAGATGCAACATCCCAAGGGCAGTTTCCAGAATCGTTAAGATCTCCATGTGTACCCTTGCCCCAGTGTGGCATATGTCTTTGGCAAGATTCAGTCACATGATATAGAACAGCATTTGACAGACAGTAATGGAGTCAGGACATGTAATATGGGCATGACATAAAGCATACTACCTTATAATCATTGGCATGATTGTGGTACCATCTAGGGCTACTGGTAGGCTCCCATTGCCAATGGGCCCCATTCTCTGGAGAGTGCTTTTGCAGTGATCTGGTGTCTTGGTATCCTGTGAAGGATACCTGGGTGTCAGGACCAAGTTACCTGGGTTCATCTCTTTTTCTGTGTTGTGCCAACACAGGCTCTCCCTTGATACTGCTGGATAAGAATGGAAAGAAAGTCTGTGCTATGTAACTCTGGAGCCTTTGTTGTATCCTCAGAAATGAGTACATGGAAGCCTTGCATAAAATGTACACAGAAGCCTGTGGTCTGGTTTCCACCACTTTGCAATGGGAGGGAAGGCATACATGTTCACTGTACACACTCCGATGTCTGCATGTCTATGGGTTTTAAATGAAGACTATTTCTCATGGGACCCAGCATGGCTGCTTTCTTTGGAATCAAGGTTTCTCTGGTGCTGAGGTGAAGTCTTTGGGTTGTGGTTGTCTAGTAACCCAGTCTGAAGTTACCTATGTCCCTTTTATTCTGAGCACCATTTATCCCCCTGCAATATAGGATGTCTACAGAGCAGAGATTCCACTCCCTACCCAAGCCTCTGTTGTTAAACAGCCCAATTTATGATGAAATATAAGATCTCCAAATCTAAATTTATACACCATAGTATACCACAAGGTCAATGAGATTGAAAGTGAACTTCTGAGAGGATCACTGTAGGCTCTGTCTAAAACGCTGCACAGGAATTCTCATATCCTGACTCCAGCTCAAATGGACTGATTGCCCAACAGGAAGACAGTGTGAAGGGCAGGTGAGATGCTGTTGCAGAGGTGTATACAGAAAAGGATAAATAGAAGGAGAGCTGTGCCTGTCACAGGGTTACAGCCAGAGCTGCCCTAGGCCATCCCTGTTTAGGATGATGACCATTCATGTTGAAGATGAGGACGGCAGTGGTACTGAGGTAGTCTGTCACTTTGTGGTGGAAAGCCCATCCTTCTGGTCTCACATCTCCATACTACAGGGGTATCTGGCTTAGAGATCAGGCTTGAACATGGTTCAGATCCTCAGGGATGATCTTCAAATGGGGTTTTTGTGGGTTCAGGTGAGCTCCCTTAGCCTTTTTAATGCCTTCTACCACTATGGGAGTGTTGTAGAGAGATGGACCTGTCATAGTTTGGGCGCTTAGCCACGGGGAGCGGGGGTCTGCTGAACTCAGGATTTATACAAATAAATAAAATAGAGTGCTGGCAGCCATGATCTGATTACGGTCATTCATTTTCTGGTCGTTAATAATTTGTGCAGCAAAGGATTGAGGCTGCTCCAGAGAGGGGGAGGTTGTGGCTCAGCCATCCCTTGGCGCCAGCAGTGGGAGCTGGAAACATAAATTATTAGTTTCTTATCGCTTGGGCTGCCATAGCTCATGCTGCCATGGTCTGACCGGGATTGCGAGAGGTCCTACTCAGAGTGTGCTCTGAGCGGCTGCTTGTCTTGGACTCTGTGGGTGGGACCCTTTGTCACTCCAGCCAACATCCTAGTGTCTCAGACTGTAACCCCAGAGTTGGAGGCTGTGGCTACTACCAGGCAGGGGGGGGGGGGGCGGGGATAGGGCTTTGTTTCTGGTTCCCTGGGCCTCTAACCCTTGCTATGTAAAAACAAACCCTTCACTTGTAAAGCCCAAAGCCCAGGCACACACCTGCTCAGTAAAAGACAGGGCTCTTTTGTCACCATGTGCTCATTACAGAAGCTCACAGACTGGCCCCTGTCCAAGTTGTTCAGCTACTTAGCTTCACACTGGGCGGAGCTCAGAGCATCTATACTTGAATTTCCATACCTGCAGGGAATGTCTGTCTTTCTTAGCCAGCTCCTGGTCTGGAGGTATTAAGCAAAGAGTGCCCACGATGGGACTGATGGTATTGGAGGCCTTGGGCCCCTATGAAGAGCAGGTTCAAATAGGGCAGCAGGAGCTTTCTGTGGTTCTGGTAACTTTCAAGAATTCTGTTCCTATGCTTTTTGTTTTATTCTGACGTGTAGGGGCTGAGGTGGGTGTGGTCTCCAGTGGAACTCAAAGGAGAGCTCTAGCCATAAGACTTGATACAAGTTTGGCAAGGCAGGGTCTTTGTTTCCACCTTCTAACTATGGAAGGAGAGCTTCAAACAAGGTTGAAAAGCCAGAAATGCGAATGGAGGGAAGGAAATATGGTAACAATCTTCCCCACTAGGGAAGATTGTTAGACTCCTCTGTCTCAGCCTTAAATTCCTGATGCTGGGAGTCACCCAAGCATTTGTAAGAATGGTGATATCTGGTGGCCAATCTTGTATGGAGCAGAGAAGCTAACATTCCTAGGGCTCTTTGTCCATCACTTTCTGGCTGTATGGCTTTGGAAAAGCACTCAACCCCAACCCTGAGTTCTATTTGTAAAACTAAACTGACTATTAAAGGAGGCAAAACTGGTGTTTGGTGAGGTGCACATGTCTCAGACAGCCCAGCACGTACCCTCTGGGCCACATGAATCCCCATTTCTCACAGCACTGCTCCAAAATGTTTGTGCTTGGAGCATCCCATCACAAGTACCTTCACCAAGTACCTTAACATTGGAATGCAGTGGCTACTGCAACTTGTATATCTATGATGTTATCACTTCTATTGTTTCTGGATCATTTCCCATTGACTGGTTTTCTTTCTTTTGATTTGTATTTGCCTGCTGCCTCATCTGCCTGGTGAGTTTTAATTGGAAAACAGGAACTTTGGGTTTTGTTTAGTGTGTACTTTTTTTTTAAATTAAATTTCACTTTGCTCTGGATATTATAAAGGCACTTGGAAGCCATTTTGGTCCTGTTGTGTTTTGCTCTGAAGCCTTGCTGGGAGGCCAGAAGAGCATTTTATCTAGGTTGAACTCTGTCCCACATCACTGTGTTAAAAGCCCTACTTTGTCCCTTTTGTGTGCTAAAGTTCTACAGATTGGCTGTGGAAGCTGCAACAGCACCTGACAGGACTTTCATTCTTATGTTTGATTCTCTCTGGCCCTTTTAGTATTGTTATCTCTGATCTGGGCTTGCTGATGGTGGTAGAGCTCCCAGCTCTGCTCTTTTCCCCTTGAAAGACCTTCTGAACTATTCTAGGTCCGTCTTTTGGTGCTATAACCTGGATATTCTTAAGTCAGGACTCAACATTTGTATTACTCCTTGGGCTCCTTGTTCTTCCTGACTGGTATTTCTGGTGTCACTGTACACAAGACGTATAGCCTGGCACAAAGGAGTTTCTTGGAAATCTTTTCTGAATGTTTCTGGGTTGTACTACATGCATGGTCCTTGTGCTTCCTGTAATGTGTGGTACAGCAGATCACTGGCTCATCAGATGCCTAGTTGTCTCTTGGTTAGGCAAATCTTACCTGCATTTCACTCAAGGAATGGGTCAGAGGGACTCCACTGTCACCTACAGGACCTACAGTCCCTCAGCTTGGCATTACTTCCTATCTATAGAACCTCAGGTTGACCCTGATATCTAGGGAGGTTGGTGAGTTTCTTGTAGAACCAGGAGGAGAATGCTTACTAAAGCATACTAACTGTGATTGTGGGTGAATCTACTTCATAGTGAAAGCAGCAGACTCCTCTTAGCCCTGGACCAGGTGTTGGGGTTTTGTCTAAGCTCCACCCCATACCTACCTGGCAATGGCCAGGTATGCCCCGCCCCAGAGATCTGGCCCACTATAAGAGGGGCTACTTGCCCCTCCTCTCTCTTTTTGCTCACCGCTCTCCCACATACTCTCACCTCTCTGCCCCTGGGGCTCTTCCCCCCCTCCTCCACGTGGTCATGGCCGGCCTCCACTCTCACTCTCTCTCTCTCTCTCTCTCTCTCTCTCTCTCTCTCTCTCTCCCACTAATTCCCATCCCCTATTCTGAATAAACTCTATTCTATACCATGTCTGTGTGTGTGGTCCCTTAGGGGCAGAGGTGCCCAGGCAAGGGCCCACCTGGACACCCTCCCCCACGCCGCCTAGCCACACTCACCTAACTCACCTATATTCTCACCTAACAACCTATACTCCCCCTACTTCATCATCCTGCTGAATCCTTAATCATCCTTCATTGGTGCGGTTGGCCCGGGACGAGAAACACCATGGGATATTAAGCCTCTTCCACCAATGGGAAGTTCCGCCCCGCGCATGCGCGATCAGATGCCTCCTCAGCTCTCAGAGACCACCGCAGCAAGCCTGTACTAACTTTCCCTGCTACAGTTTTCTCGCTGACAGTCTACCATCAGAGCCAAACCAGGTTCTGGTAACGCAACTGTTATACATGGCGCGGTCTCCAGGCTCTCAGAATCGGCTGCACTCCATCCCTGCCGAGTGATGCTGCCTCCTCGCCGCAGCAAGCCTACACTCTTTCCCGTTGCTGCACCCCACCCCCCACTACCATACTGTCCCGCTCTGCTGGCTAAAGCGCAGATTTCTAGGGCCTTTACCTACAAAAGCCTAGCCACAGCCCACGTCCCCATCAATTCCAGTTCTACAGCTTCTCCCTACTACCCTGTCTTCCCTCTTCTACACTGCGTGGTCTCCCAATGTCCTACAGCAGTCCATGACTGGTCTTGCAGCCACGCATGGGCAGGTGAAGCAAGGTTGGGGGACCGGGTCCCACAGCCAAGCAGTCCACACTGACTTCCACGTTCCCGGATATCGGATTGCACTTCCTTAGCAAACACCATCGGCCTAAGAAGGTAAGGTCTTTCGGTTGGCTGGGCGGTTTCTTAAGTTCAGAAGAGACCTGGCCAGTTTTCTTCTAGAGCTAGACGCTGCCTGAGCTAACATTCGTTTTATGACGCTCAACCACAGGTGGTTTCCGTTCCAGAAGTAATCCTGAGTCTCCCCCCATTGGCTTCCAGCCGTTCTCTCAAACCCTGGGCCCAGGCAGGTTACTTCTTCCGGCTTTTTGCCTCAGCTCCCAGGAGTCTGCACGACGGTCCGGACCCTCTGGCTTAGCTGCCGTTCTTTGTTATATACACTCTCCAGGACGCCGATTGTGATATAACAACCCCCCCCCCCCACACACACCTGATGGGAAATAGAGCGTCTTCGCCGGCACCCCCAGGAACCCCTCTGGGATATCTCCTGGAAAATCTCAAGTCTCTAAACTAATAAACCTCTACAATAAGGTCTAGACAATAATTCAAAATGGCCACCTAATGGCACCCTAGATACAATTGTTTTAAGGGATCTTAATACATACTGTCAGCAATCCGGTAAATGGGACCGAATCCTATACATTTAAGCTTTTATCTATCTCCGGTCTAAGCCTTCTCTTTGCCCTGCCTGCTTCCCATCTGTGTTCCCACACCCTTAGTTCATTTGCTCCTATAGGCTGAGTGCTCAAGTTGATGTTAACAAGCCTAAATCTGTCTAGACACCACAATTTTATCCATTGCTGCCAGCTTTCTTTCTGTGATCCTAGCATCTTTACTAACCAAGGCAATATACTTTCCTCTACCTATACAACCTGTCAAAGCTACTTAAGATTTCCATTCCTAGTCTCTCTTTAACTATTACTCTCCTATCTTGCGCTCAATCTTGTCAGAAGTTTGTTATTAGATTTAAGACAGACAGAATTCCCAAAGGCCTGACAGCTTCTTCCAGGAGGTCTCAGAAGAAAGATGGACACCGCCACAGGAGGTCTCAGAAGAAAGATGGACACCACCACAGGATGCTGCCTGAAAGTGCAGTGGACAAAACCAGATACCTTGAGTCAAATGACTTAGCTAAACAAAGGTAAGCCATTTCTCATGTCATAGGTATCCATTCCACAGAGAAAAGCCGTGCATCTTCTGTGTTTGAAAGCCAAACTGACAGCCAAAGCCGCCATGGAGACCAGAGACCACAAAGAACTGCTGGCTACTGGAATCTGTAATTCTTTAATAATATAACTGCTAAGTTATTGTTTGTTCCTCAGACTTCTGACTACATTGACAGCTAGACAGTTATCTCCTTACCTAAACTCTGTTTCCATTAAATGCTTCGTATTTCCTCTTCTTGCTCTGTCACTGTCCCAACCTTCAATTCTATTCCTTCTGATCCACAAAGGCTCATCTTAAAAGACTATTCATGTGGTTAACTCATGTTATCTCTTTAATAAACTTGTTAGCTACAGGAAACCTACCCAAATCTACTGCTCATGGACCAAGTAGGCTCCATCCAGATAAGTACATCTGCCCAAGTACCCACTTTACTACCTTTCCAAAGGGTGGGATTCCTCTGGGTTTCAATTGTACATCTTAAGAAAATTTTCCTTTCTCCCAAATGTACTTAGTCTTATTCCCTAACTATACTAATGTGTTACAACATCTTGTTAAGTCCAGGCCCTTGCCATATCCAGGACAGCTCCAGAGAAGCAACCTTCAGATGCTCCAATCTCCTCTCAGCTTCTCCAGACACAGACAGCTTCTACTGGACCTGTTCTCTGACCTATCTTCAAATGGCTCTACAAACCCTGGACAGCAAAGAAGCAGCCAGTCCTCCTGAGACTGGACAATCACCCCCCATACCCCTTTCTCTAGGTTCTCCAGAGACACGCCGCCCCAATGTCAGCATGAAGCAGCCAGATCACAACAACGACCCTATTCCTGCTTCACCGTATGTGCCGTCACTTCTTTTTCTTTTTTCTTTTCCTTTATTAATTAACCAAACATTGGGGACTGTTGGGGTTTTGTCTAAGCTCCACCCCACACCTACCTGGCAATGGCCAGGTATGCCCTGCCCCAGAGATCTGGCCCACTATAAGAGGGGCTACTTGCCCCTCCTCTCTCTTTTTGCTCACCGCTCTCCCACATACTCTCACCTCTCTGCCCCTGGGGCTCTTCCCCCCCCTCCACGTGGTCATGGCCGGCCTCTACTCTCTCTCTCTCTCTCTCTCTCTCTCTCTCTCTCTCTCTCTCTCTCTCTCCCACTAACTCCCATCCCCTATTCTGAATAAACTCTATTCTATACCATGTCTGTGTGTGTGTGGTCCCTTAGGGGCAGAGGTGCCCAGGCAAGGGCCCGCCTGGACACCTTCCCCCACGCCGCCTAGCCACACTCACCTAACTCACCTATATTCTCACCTAACAACCTATACTTCCCCTACTTCATCATCCTGCTGAATCCTTAATCATCCTTCACCAGGATCCTATTCTTGAAGAGGACTCATTACCAATGCCCCATTGTGAGAAGATAATCTTAGAAATGTCACTGGAGGAAATGAAGCCTGCTGATGTTGTCTTATTTCTTGCAGGGGGGGGGTGGATTTGGTTTTTTTCAAGACAGGGTTTTTCTGTATAGCCCTGGCTGTCTTGGAACTCACTCTGTAGACCAGGCTGGCCTCAAACTCAGAAATCTGCCTGCCTCTGCCTCAGCCTCCCAGAGTGCTGGGATTACAGACATGTGCCACCACTGCCCGGCTTGCCTGCTGATGTTGGGATCTACTTTTTTTTTCACTGGAAGTGGGTCTCTGTAGGCTACAGGGAAGCATCTGAGACTAAACATACATGTGTGTTACAAAAAGCATACAGCCAGCAGCACATGACACCTCGTGAGTGGTTGGTCTCTGGAAATAGTTTGAAACACTGCCTGTGGTGACAATGAAGGTTACTTCTGATATTAGGGGATTGGGGTTTCTGTGGAGTCCCTTTGGTAAAGAAGTACTGTGGTTTACAGTCTGGAATAAGGTAGGACCTCCAGGTGCATTCTGGCTTTTGCTTCCAGTTGTGTAAATTGACAAGCAGAAGAGTCGGGAATGGGACATTTAAGAGCAGGATGGTAGGGGCAGGGCTAGGCAGAAAGCATGTGCGTGAGATGATCCTGGGTCTTGAGTTTCTACATTATTTCTTCAGTTTGATAGACAGCTTGGACCCAAAGCCATCAGCGGGTAAGCATCTTTTGAGTGACTATCTCTCTGTCTCTCTCTGTCTCTCTGTCTCGTCTCTCTCTCTCTCTCTCTCTCTCTCTCTCTCTCTCTCTCTCTCTCTCTGTGTATGTGTGTGTGCGCGCGTGCGCATGCACATGTGCTCACTTGCATGCACTTGCTCTAGACTTAGGTCCTTGCACATGTTAAGCAAATATTATACTATTGAGCTACATTTTTTTTTTTGGTTTTTTTGAGACAGGGTTTCTCTGTATAGCCCTGGCTGCCCTGGAACTCACTCTGTAGATCAGGCTGGCCTTGAACTCAGAAATCCTCCTGCCTCTGCCTCCCAAGTTCTGGGATTTGAGCTACATTTTTTAACTCTGCTAAGACTATTTCTTGGGGCTGGAGAGATGGCTCAGCAGTTAAGAGCACTGACTGCTCTTCTAGAGGTCCTGAGTTCAATTCCCAGCAACCACATGGTGTTTCACAACCATCCGTAATGAGGTCTGACACCCTCTTCTGGTGTCTGAAGACAGTTACAGTGTACTCACATATAATAAATAAATAAATAAATAAATCTTTAAAAATAAAAAAAGACTATTTCTAATAGATTCACTGAGGGGGTGGTGGCCTTGTTAAAATTGTCACTTATTTGGATTGGGATGCAGCATTTTAGGGGTAAAGTACTTACCTAATATGTGTGAAGTCCTGGGCTTCTTTCCAAGCATTGTAAAATAATAATAATAATAATAATAATAATAATAATAATGGGGTAAGAAAGAATGGAACATAAGCCACACATCCTTTTTTTGTTGTTTGTTTGTTTTTTGTTATTCGAGACAGGGTTTCTCTGTGTAGCCCTGGCTGTTAGACAAGGCTGGCCTCAAACTCAGAAATATGCCTGCCTCCGCCTTCCAAGTGCTGGGATTAAAGGCGTGTGCCACCACTGCCCAGCATAAACCACACATCCTTAATACAGTCACCAGCAGATTCCTAAAAACCCCCTAGGTGAAGGCCTACAAAGGGTAAGCTACCTCTAGCTACCTCCAAGATAATTTGGATTTCATGCTGCCTTCTTGGGCTCCTTGCCTTCGAGTCATTGTCTTCAAACATTGAAGCAAACAGACCTGTGTGTCTACATACAGGTGTCCCCTCTGAGATGTTACTGCATGTCAAAGAAATTTCCTGCTCCTGGAAAGGCCCTGTCTTCCCTACTGGTTGATCAGTACATTAACACAAAAACAATTCACCTGGATTTCCCTCACCTATGCCTGGAGTTCCTGAATGGGGAAACTCCCACTTATATTCTGTGTGGTAGCCTTGAGACTGATTTAATTTATCACTGACTATGAGTAATTTTATCATGAAACACAGTTCAGGGTGATAGATGAGGGAGCTGAAGCAGATGATTGCCTGGTTGCTTCCTGCCTAACAAGGGATGCTCAAAGGGAACCCCTTGCCTTGTATAGAGGGAGGGTGATAGAACAAGAGAGGGAGGATAAGGAGAAAGAGCTACAGAGTGGAGGTCAGTAAGGCTTTGGAAGGGAAGGAGACAGAAGACATAGACCCAGCCTTTTTGCCCAGGTCCCAGAGGTCCCAGAAGCAGAGCATGGACATGGCTGCCTCACATGTATGGCCAGAGCCAAGGTCCAGAGGCAGAGGATGAGAGACAAGCAAGTATATTTTTTATGCCCAGGTAGAAAAACATGAGTATGTTTCCACATGTCTCTTCAGCTTCTGCACGAATTGGTGCAATAATGTCTGTTTCGCTGTCTCATCCATACTATCAGTCATATCTGCCTTAACCTTTGGATGTGGATTTGCAGGGTTCCTGGAGCCTCTTCCATTTATTCCATTAGGGAATTTACCTATGGCCAATGGGCATGGGGGTAGTCTGCCCATCTTCCCCTAAGACCCAAGGCACAGCAAGGGATTCAGCAGGCTTGGGGTCTGGATGATTAAGTAGACCCTACCTACACATGGTAAAAAAAAAAAAAAAAAAAAAAAAAAAGTCCAAGTTTCTCAGGTGTTCCATCCTACCTTGTAGTAAAGTAAAGCCTCTTGATGCCAGCTTCAGGCAGCTAGGAAGGTGATCTCTGGGCTAGTTACAGGGTCAGACGGAATGAATCCGTCCGACAGGAATGATTCTGCTGTTTCTTGTAGGGCTGGTGGTTTCAGTGGAGCTGATAACCAACAGTGCTGTCATCTTGGTTGATGAGCTTCAGAGAAAAGGCTGGAGATGGTGCAGGGGATACTGGTACAGGAGTAGAGCTGTCCCCAAGCAGCTGGGCAGTTTCTGGTGATGGCGCCAAACCCATCCAGGAAGTCTGGACCACTGCCTGCTTAGAG